>NC_061502.1:19121638-19316638 GCF_022539355.2 Hippoglossus stenolepis
TAAAGCCACAAAGGAGAGTCTGTATATATTCTATGCGGCTGTCATGATTGTGATTTTCATCCTGGCCCTGCCTCTGAATGCGTCCGTCCTCCACCTCTTCATTTTCAAGCTGAAGTTCTGGAAATCCAACAGCAACAACATCTTCCTCTTCAACCTGGTGCTGGCTGACATCCTCCTGCTCTTCTGTTTGCCCATAAAGGCGCACAACTTCATCCAGGGGTACCGGAGGAGCAACAACGACGTGGTGTGCAAAGCCATGCTCTTCATGTTGTTTTTAAACCGAGGGGCCAGCATCGCCTTCCTCACCGTGACCTCCATAGATCGATATTTCAACGTTGTGCACCCCGGCCGGAAAAATCTGCTGCGCGCCCTGAAGAAATCTCCTCAGATCTCGATCCTTATCTGGCTGCTGCTGCTGCCGCTCACCATCCCCACCATGCTCAAGAACTTCGAGTGCTGCAACAGCCTTGATGATAAAATTGTGAGTAACGTCATGAAATCCTTCATTCAGTAGATGAACATTTCCACCTTCTCGTCTTTATTTATTACTTGAATCCATGGGGTAAAGTCGTCTATCTACTAATTCCAGAAATCTCAGTGTGTCTGTATATGTCTTGTTTATCTCAAGAATCGTTTATCTTATTGGCTTCACACTCGGCCTGAGGCCCAATGAAGTGCAGTTTTGAATCTGGTGTGATTTGGACACATGACACGTTCAATATGAATAAAGTTTAAATAAACAGGCGACTCTGTAGCAGCGGCGTTATTTAAACGTATAATGTTCTCATCGTGGATTTGTTGCGACAGAAAAAGAAAAAGAAGAGAAAACTAAAAGTCCTGCGGCAGCTGAAAAAGAAACAAACATTTCAGTAGAATGGGAAACTTGTCAATTTTGAATTTAGCGTCCAATTTTTCACAAATTTCGTTTTATTACAATATTTTTCTTATACGAAGAAAAGTGTAAAAGATAAAATCTAAATACTGCTGCAGCTGCAACGAAAGGTATAAGATAATTAAGCTTCAGGTAAGAAAATTAAAGCAACACTACGTCACTTTTACTGAGCAACAGCGCCCCCTTGAGCCACACGTGGAGATTAATTCTGCTGGGCTCCGTGTCCGATAGATAATCGTGACTTTCTCGAGAACCGTTCATCTTATTGGCTGCAAACCTGTCATGTGTGTTGTTAAGTTCACGACAAAGAAGTCTCCAGAGTCGAGCTTCACGGAACATTAAATAAACAAAACTGTTTGTCTCCTAATAACTTCCACGCTGTCAGTCATGTTCGTGAGGCAACACAGTGCTGAGCGAGCGAGGTTCTACGTCGCTGATAAAAACCCAAACTGTTCTCTTGAGAAATTCAAAGTTCACATAAAACACACACAGGGTTAATGTGAGCAAACAGTTTCTCAGCCTGAAGAGACACGATAACAGTGTTGGAAATAATAATAATAATAATAATAAAGAGGCTGGATTTATACGATGAAGAATGTGGGTCCATGGAATTCTCCATGTAGTAGTGTGGGGGGGGGTTATCTTATCCACTTATAATGGAGCCTGTTTCCAGGGCTATTTTTGCACCGACACAGCAGAGCTTTAGTTTGAGTGAGTCAAATTACACAAATTACACAACACATGTCTGACTACATGTCCGTTTGGAAAAGAACTGGAAAACTACTAACTACTAATAACTAATTACTATTCACTGGGTGTTTAAGGCAGTTAAAACGAACCAGCTACAACTGAACATTGCTAATTTAATAATATCGCATTTGTCAAGGAACCTTTTAAGGAACTTTAATTACATGCAGCTGCTAAAACGTCCTTCGTTTAACTTGAGGAAAATTCTGACACAGGACTTTTACATGTAACAAAATGAAATACCACGTGTGGCTGCAGAGGGCGCTGTTGCTCAGTGACAGTTAGGTAGGGGTCTGGTCTTATTCCAACACATTGATTTCGAATAGAGATTTTACTTTTGATTGTTACTCTCCTTAAACCTATTTGTTAAGCAACACTTACTCAACCAGTCATAAACAAGCCTCTGTTGTTGATGTACATGTCAATAAAGTTGTTCTTTTCTTTGTATTTAAGGAAGTGGTGGACATTTTGAGAGAGGTGGTCTTCTTCACTCAGATCCTCATCCCCTTCGTCGTCCTGGTCTACTGCACGGTGCGCATCGTCAACCGGCTCAGGAAGAAGACCGTCGGCGATACGACCAAGTTGAAGAGAGCCGTCTTCCTGGTGACCTCCGTCATGGTGGTCTTCTCCATCTGCTTCCTCCCCTGCACCATAGCCAGGATGCTGCTGCTCATCGTCCGGGTCAGAACCAAGGGCAATAAGCTGGAGGACGGCGCTGCCGTGGCGTTCGACGGCCTCATGGTCCTCTCCTACATGGATTGTCTACTGGATCCGCTGGTCTACTGCTTCTGTAGCACCAAGTTTAAAGGTCTTTATCTCTCCAATTATTTCCCCTTCCTGGTGAAAGGAGATCCGCTGCCGATAGAAAGCTCAACAGGAAACACGCCGAAGCCGCAACGCAATAACGTCATTTGAAGTCGATGGAACGCAGAGGATGGACAGCTGCTGCATGGTGTGTGGTTTCTTTCCAACATGAGACTGACAAAAAAATGACTTTATGAAAGGGCGACGAAAGTAAACGCCATTAAGACAAGACACGTGGTCGATATCTAAACGTCTGTTTTCTTATGATTCTTAAAAAGACATGTACAGAGGTACACAACTGTCCAAAATGCGTAGTGTTCATAAACTGTAAATAAAGATGGGCGACATGATAGCTCCCCTCCTGAAGCCAGAGCGTCTTGATCGCCCCCCGGTGGCTCGCTGCTGTATGGCTAATAAGCCCTGCCCCCCTAACTGTGGGTAACACCCCTTAGTGTGGGACTTGAGTCCTTCAGGGGGGACATTGGGCCTCAGCTTCCTTTTTGTACAACGTGAGGAAGTGGAGACGCGTCGTCCATCTTTATTTATCTATGTTTTGTCCATATCATATTAATGTTGGTGGATTTTTCTTGAGGGAAACATAAGGGTCTTTTATTAATACCTCCCAGCTAAAGTATGCACATCTGTTTCTTCCGTTTGGCTTGGACAATGAAATGAGCGGCCGAGTTACGACCATGAGAGATTCCTTCCGAGCGCAGGAATCTTATCTGTCAAAGCCGTCTGAGCTCCCACTGTGAAACAAGCCTCCGTGGTTTGGATTGAGACTCGCTGAATAAAACCAAACCACCACAAAGTGTTCCAAAACAAGCCCGAAAAAAAGAAGACGAGAGAAGAAGCGTTTTCTATTATATTCACAAGCATGAATTCCTGGATTTGTAAAATCAGATGCATATGTGGCCACTGTCTGTCCCCTAGTACAGAAGAGTTTACTAAAAAGGCCCCATACAGGAAGCTGCTCATTAATAGGGATTTAATGAATTGTACAACTGTTTATACTGTGTAAATATATAGAGACAGATGGGTGTATTATGTTTATACTGTAAATATGTTTCTTTTTTTAAGCAAGTTTAAATAAACCATCCCTCATTATGTTGGGAAGCTCTTTACAAACCTGTGGTGATTTAAAGACATAACTTTGATGGCTATAAATGATAAATCGCCCGAATGCATCGTACGTGATTAATAATGAATCATTTTAACTCATTTACACACAGACCTAAATCCAACAGACAAAATCCACACACACACACAGTTCGGTCAAACTGGGAT
The DNA here is from genome assembly GCF_022539355.2 of Hippoglossus stenolepis. Taxonomy (NCBI): domain Eukaryota; kingdom Metazoa; phylum Chordata; class Actinopteri; order Pleuronectiformes; family Pleuronectidae; genus Hippoglossus; species Hippoglossus stenolepis. The sequence continues at coordinate 19,125,369 of NC_061502.1, forward strand.
TTGAACCGAGGACCTCTTGTTGCGAGGTGACTAACCACCGTCCTCTGATGACTACAAATCCAAACTTCCACTGAATCATCCGCTAACCAGAAAGCTGGGAGCTCAATCCCCGTCTCCCCCGTCCTGCTACTGACGGGTCCTTGGGCAACGTACCGATACACAAACTGCCCCAGACAGCTGACACAACATGTGTATGAGTGGTGCATGATGCACAATGCGTGATGCACCGTGCGAACGAATGGGCGAATGGCTAAACTAGTGTAAAGCACCTCGAGGGGTCATCAAGTGCTAAATAGATACAGTTTACGATGTTGATCATGAATCATCTCAACTCACGACTGAACAAAGACTGTATGAGTCACCTGAGGGGTCATTCTCACCTTGATGATGTCATCAGTAGTGTGTGTTGTTGTCTGGCGATTGTGTGTTTAATATCATGTGGATGTTACTATCAGTGTGTTGAAGGTGTGTGTGTGTGACGCCAGTAACGTCACGTACAACAACACAATGAGACGTTTGTGTTTTGTGTGATATTACGCAACACACTGAATTTATTTGGAAAATCAAATAATGAATTAATGACGAGAACAGGAACCCCCCCCTCCTTCAGAGTTTGGGTAAGGAGTGTTGACAAGAGAAAACCCCATAAACCCAAAACAAGGGAGCGACACCCACAGCTGAACTATGACGAGCATACGGCCACGTGGAAGAAAATTAAATTCAGACATTTCCAGAATATTTAGTTATTAGTGAAACTTATAACCTAAAAGAATAAAATGTTCTATATTCTTCATTTTAACACAGGCGACACGTAAAATGACACGTAGCCTTAACTTACACCTTTACTCTTGTAATATTACAACTTAATTCTCATAATATTACGCCTTTATTTTTGAAAACTGAGATTTCGTTTCCCTTTGAATGATCCTTCTACTCTGTCGAAGCTCTTTTAAAGTTTTAAAGTTTTACAGCTCTCTATTAACGACCTGATTAGAAACAAGACCGACGCCCACTTTTGTCCACAGAGCACATACAAAGACCGAACTGTCAACGACATGATGCTCAGCGAACATCTGCCTCACGAACAATGTGTCAGTGTCTGAAACGCTGGAAATATTAAGTGAAGACCAACACAGGTGTAAACTGAACTTAGATATGTCAACGTGTCTGTTTACTTTGTTTAATGTGTACAAAGTACTCGACACAATTGTACCAGCACCGTGCTTGAGTCTTGTTTTATTTAACATATGGATCAAACAGCCCAATGTCAAGTAGGACATGGGACATTTTTAAAGTCCTCTCTGCCCAGGAGGTTGTGTTTCCCCCTGTTCCTTTGCTGTTGGTTTGTTTGTCTGTTTTCAAGCACGATTACACGAAAACTATACTTCATGAATTACTACGAAACAAACTCATTGAACTTTAGTCTGGATCCAGGATTTCATTTTTACACTTTCTTTGACATTGCAAGACAAGAGATCGTCACCAATTTCTCAAAGAACACAAAAAAACAGAATCAGACACATTTAGTGGACTGAAATATACGAGTGTGTGACATTTGGTGCAGCTTGATTGAATCTAAGGAGACTGTATATGTGCAGGTGTGTGTTCCACTGAGTGACATTATCACTGTCTGTCTGCAGGATTACTCAAAAACTACAGAACCGATTCCCATTAAATTTTATTGCGGGGTGGGGCATGACCTAAGGAAGAAACCATTAGATCTGCAGGTGTGCGTGTTCTCCGAGCGTCCTTAAAAGTGCATGAACGCAGAAGGAAAAACAGTTTCCACCACACGGAGAGTGCTGCAACTCATCTAAATTAATTGGAGTAATTTGGCCTGTAGGTGTTTTACGGGGTCAGGTACACGTGCAAGTCTGGACAAGTCGTCCCGACAGGAATGCAGCAGGGTTGCAGCTGCATGAGCCTGATCCTGAATATCCTGGATAAGCACAAGCAAACACTGTAAATGTTCTCATATGTTGTGATTCATAAACACGTCAAATAAAGATCAAATAAAAACTGAAGAATTCTGTGTAGAAGAAGGATTTATGAGAGCAAACATCTTCTAAACTCCAATAATTAGTTACATGTAAGAAATGTACACGAGGTATAACTATGACTTGGAACTTTTTATGTTATTATTTCGCTCTACTTAACAATAGTAGCACAAACGGGTGAAGTTGTCAATATGAGCTGATGACGTGTGTAGAAATGAATGTGTTTGTTTGCGTAAATACATTTTTACTGCTGCTGAAATATGTGAATCTATAAATACATTTCTGCCGACAGATCCTTCGTCTGTGTTCAGGTGAGAAAACTCTGTGGATGAACTCTGAGTGAATCATCAGACTGTGACTAGTGCCTGTGGAGGCTGGCGTCCATTAATCTCATGTGTCAACACGCTCCTGCACCGCGTCGCTGCCTCGGTCCTAAGACTGAGAAAAAGAGGGTGTGGTTGTCTTTTGTTGCCTTAAAGTGCACCTTGAATAATAAAGTGTTGATCCAAGCGATAAATGCTTGAAATTCCTGAAAGAAACATGGGAGGTGGCTTAGTTAAACCACACATCACAAGATAAAAAAGCTCCTGCAATAAAAATAATCCAATGGTAACCAGACTGTTGTTGTGTGTTTGTGTTACTTGAGCACTTTGAAGCTGCATGTCATGTATGAACTGTGCTAAATAAATAACGTTTATTAATATTATTTATTAACGCACGCACGCGCACACACACGCGCCACACACACGCACACACACACGCACACACACACACACACACACACACACACACACACACACACACACACACACACACACACACACACACACACACACACACACACACACACACACACACGCCGTCATGCCGACTGGAGGAGAACCTTCTGACTAGTGGACAACCTGCACAAGTTTCATTCCTCAGAGTCGTTCCAGTCTCCTGTAAAGTAACGAATGGAATCAGCCACTCTCGAGGGGCCTCTCTCTGCCCGGGGGCCCAAGACGATCTTTTCCTACCCTGTTGCAACGCCCCTGATGAACAGAGGATGAACGGGAGGAACCGACTCTTTGTAAATCCACTAAACTCTCGCTGGTGTTTTAAATACCTGTGTTTGATTATATCAGGAAAACAGGGTTGGACTTGTGACCATGGAATCTGGGTCAGATAAGCTCAGTTGCTGTGACACGGCTGAGCGAGGCAGTGGCTGGTTCTTACTGAGACACGCTGGGGCAGGATGGACGTGGGGCCTCCTTCCATCTGATGGAGCAGAGGATGCTGGGAGAGCTGGGAGAGCTGGGAGCTGAGGGGACCGAGAAAACACAGAGGATCGATGTCAGGGTTCAAGGAGAAAGAGGTTTACTGTCACAGTTCCTCATCTGCTGCGAGCTGTTCCTCATTCCAATTCTCAATCGAACCCTTAAGACAAAGACATTGAGGTTTGATATTTAACAGCTTAACCATAAACTTTATTATAATTAACTACAACAAACAACAAGAAAACACTAATACAACCAAATACATTGAACTTTAATACAATTTTTAAAATGACTTTAGCGTGAAAGGTTTTTATAAACACAAACATAAACACAGATATCAGCCGACTGATAAATTGGTCTGACTCTATAGTGACACCGAGAAAAAAGATAAAACATGTTAAAACCCTCCAACCTCCGGCGACCATCAGACCGCTGATAAGGAACCCACCTCCTCGGAATCTGTCTGTGTCAGCACAAGCGGCGAGCCAATCCGGAGCGAGCAGACAGGAAGCGTCCGACCTTCATGAGACACAGAGAGAAAGACAAGGGAGAGAAGATTAGATCGCTGAGGGAGATGTTGAATTTCTGAGAGCTGCCGTGTGTGAAAAACTCAAAGGGTGTTTAGTTTGTCCAGCCCCCTCGAGTGTGTGACTCATTACTGGTGTTTTACAACAGGTACTCAGGAACAAGCAACATGTCCGTGTGGTTAAATGTCTGAAATCAGAGGAAGATTTCAAACTCAGTTCTCCTTTCACCAGAGATGAATTTGCCTTTACCAGCAGTTACTCAAGCAAACTGTGCCAACCGCAAATTCCTTTGAAATTCTAAAAAGAAGATTATCGTAACGATTTGTTACAGATTATTTTAAGAAATGACAAGAGATCTTATTCAGTGAATTATTGAAATGTCCATGTTAATATGAATCAGTTCCCCAATGAGTCAATCTAGAAATCTGCATCAAGGGGATTTACCAAAACTTTTTTTCAGATAAAATATTTTATTTCACTATTTAATAACCACAGAAATCGACCTCTGTGGAAAATAACGTGCAATATTTTTATGAAATATGAAATATAAGGAGAAACATGGTCGGGGGAAATTGGAAACCATGAAGCTCCTAGGTTGTGAAGCTGAATTCAAATCAAAGATCCTGTAAGATGATGTCGTCTTTGACATAAAATGATGACAAAAAATATCTTTAAGTTTTACATAAACAATCTTACAGCTTTTGACAAACGGCTGTGAGAACAAGCAACACCTGAAACTGAAGAGCAGGAGGGCCCACAATCAATCAATCAATCAATCAATCAATCAATCAATCAATCAATCAACCAACCAACCAATCCACCCTCTGTCCGTATCCCTCGACAACTGTGAGGAAAAACCACTTTAAACAGGGAAAAAGAAAAAGGTAGAAACTTGTGAGGATGTTTCTCTCAAGTGCAACAGATGCTCAACAGAGCACTTCAACAAAATTACAATATTTACAACTGTGATAAGAAAACAGTGTGTAACATAAATGCAGAAGTGTGAAGCTTCTCTGTCTATTCCCACGGAGACGATGCTTTCTGAAACTTGTGCACATCCCTCTACCACATCATGGAGCTTTCAGGTTGGAGAGGATATCTCTTTCAGTTTTTCCTCCTAACCGGAGGAACAAGATGTTTCAGGACGAGTGTGTACAAACACTCGATCATAACCACACTACTGTGGAAGAGAGGGGATGTTGCAATGACTGCGGTGGATTGAGACATGGTTGACAAACCACATGTGCTTTCAGACATGCGATCTAGAGCAGAAGTAGAGTTGGTCTTTTGTGTAACGTCACTTACATCAAGTCTTGGGACAGAGAAACACTGTGTGGAGTCGGATATAAATACACAAAGTTACAGAGTAATTATTTAGGTTATTTAAAAGCTTTAAATCATGAGTATGCACGGATACTGATAATAAGGAGTAAAACACGGTTTAACTCAGTACAATTCACAACAGACCCATTGAAAATATTTGGTCATGTTGTAACTATTTGGTCGTGTTATGAGTATTTGGTCATGTTAGGGAGTATTTGGTTGTGTTGTAAGTATTTGGTCGTGCTGTGAGTATTTGGTCTTGTTATGAGTATTTGGTCGTGTTATGTGTATTTGGTCGTGTTATGAGTATTTGGTCGTGTTATGAGTATTTGGTCTTGTTATGTGTATTTGGTCGTGTTATGAGTATTTGGTCATGTTAGGGAGTATTTGGTTGTGTTGTAAGTATTTGGTCGTGCTGTGAGTATTTGGTCTTGTTATGAGTATTTGGTCGTGTTATGTGTATTTGGTCGTGTTATGAGTATTTGGTCGTGTTATGAGTATTTGGTCTTGTTATGTGTATTTGGTCGTGTTATGAGTATTTGGTCTTGTTATGTGTATTTGGTCGTGTTATGAGTATTTGGTCTTGTTATGAGTATTTGGTCGTGTTATGAGTATTTGGTCGTGTTATGTGTATTTGGTCGTGTTATGAGTATTTGGTCGTGTTATGTGTATTTGGTCTTGTTATGAGTATTTGGTCGTGTTATGTGTATTTGGTCGTGTTATGAGTATTTGGTCGTGTTATGTGTATTTGGTCTTGTTATGTGTATTTGGTCTTGTTATGAGTATTTGGTCTTGTTATGAGTATTTGGTCGTGTTATGTGTATTTGGTCGTGTTATGAGTATTTGGTCTTGTTATGTGTATTTGGTCGTGTTATGAGTATTTGGTCTTGTTATGTGTATTTGGTCGTGTTATGAGTATTTGGTCGTGTTATGAGTATTTGGTCTTGTTATGTGTATTTGGTCTTGTTATGAGTATTTGGTCGTGTTATGAGTATTTGGTCTTGTTATGTGTATTTGGTCGTGTTGTGAATATTGAGTAGAAAAACACAATTTAAACTAAACTCTTGAATCAATAATCACAAATAAAAACTTGCAAAGACACCACATGCAGTTTATTCCTTCCAAACTCTTTTTAGATGTTTTTGATCTATATAACAAAATGAGTATCATGTGGTTTCCCCGTTGGCCTTAGACCTAAAGAGTTTGATATTAAAGGGGATGTTTTCCAGAAGATATGCACAACGCTCGACGTGTGCAGGCATGATTGTTTTTCTATTAACCGCCACCTGAGGAATTTCACAAGCATCGCCTCCATTATCCAGGGAAGTCACCCTCAACTGCTGAGATGTCTTCTCCCCTTAAATCGGAATAGTTGATGTCACCGAACCTGTTGCTGGATGCATTTTAGCTGGAAAGATGATGCAACGTCACTCGTACTTCTGTATCCAGTCAGATCCTCTCTCTCTAAACCACACCTCTAGCTCACTATATATTCTTCCTCTCTGCAGAATCAGCCTCTCACACACAGACCCAACAGACGCACTGACACAAGGTGTTTACAGTGCACCTCCTCTGTGACTCCTGGCTCGGGGCTGTCCAGGCTTGACAGAGCTCCAGAATCACGGATCAGAGAAGGGAGGGGAACCGGAGCCTGAGCAGAGGAGACGCCTGAAGCATGAAGGATAAAACTCTGTGACTCTTCTTCTTCTTCTTCACATTGCTGCGGGGCCTCATCAAACAGGACGACTGATCGACTTCCTCCACCGTTATTATGACCATCAGCCAAAACATGTCTACAGATAATGAAACTGACGACTGCAATGTACCCAATAAGTCCACGTATGACGCTCTCTCCTGGCTGATGGTTGGAGAGTTCATGCTGGGTCTGCCGCTCAACCTATCGGTCCTCTACATCTTCATCTTCAGGTACGAGGAAACACGACCTCACCATCACGTCATCGCAAACACAGAAGAATATGAACGTGAGCTTTTAGAGCCGGAGGCGTAAAAACTGAAGTTTGCACAGATTTCCTGACGTTGTATTTGATTGATTCAAATGTGACTATCAGGAGAAAGTTAATGAGGAATCATCAGGCAAAATAGTTTTGTCCTAGTTCTTCTTGTGCTTTCTATAAACCTAGAGTGATTTATTACTATGCAAAACTATGCAGTAATAAACTCATGCTCTCAGCAGAAGACGAAGGCGACAGTGTTAACATCCTGTCTGAATACTTGTTTGTTATTACGTAAGTTGACAAAGTTTGTTTATCGACAGTTTGTCATATTTCTGCACTGAAAGATTTGATATGAATAACGTGAAACTCAAGAACAAAGTTCTTCAAAGATCTTTAAAACTAAAGCGAGTAATTTATGTTGCAAAGGATTCATGCACCGGAAACTATTAAAACTATTCAGAATGCAAATGAAAACCTGTTTTACTTCTCTAAAAACAACTTGTGCATCAGAGAGACGTGCACCTCTGTTGAGCTCAGCTTATCTTCGATCAGATGAAACAAGTGGAGCCGCTCCGTGGTCGGAGATCGACTGATAAACACGCCGAGAGGTTTCTGAACAGAGAGTCACTGTTTTCTTTGGCACCAGTGGATTTCCACCACTGATGCACAGTATGAAGAGCAGAAAGAAAAGCAGTGGTGATCCTAAACTGAGTAGAGCTCATGCCTTCACCAAGGCCCAACAACTGTCCCATTAAATTAAATCAAGCTGCAGCAAATAGCAGAAGCTCAATTTTCATTCATTTTCATCAAGATCCATAAATATCCTATAAAACTTCCTCAATCCGCGCCCTGATCCAGATTTGCATCAAACGTTCTTCCTTGACAACAACCTTCCACCTTTTTCTTTGTGCTTCGTTACGATGCAAATATTGAAACACGGTGTATCTGTGTTGTTGTATACATTTTACAGTTGTTCTGCTCTTCTATGTTTAATCTTTTAATTGTGTGAATATCTTCCTCTTCAGATTCAAGTTCTGGAAGAACAAAAGCATCCTGCTCTTCAACATCGTGGTCGCTGACTTCCTGCTGGTGGTCTGTCTCCCTGCCAGGGCCTACAACTACCAGAACGGCCTGCGGCGCAGCGAGGACAACGTGGTGTGCAAGATCATGCTCTTCATGCTCTTTCTCAACCGAGGAGCCAGCATCACCTTCCTCATCACGCTGACCATCGACCGCTACTTCAACGTGGTCCACCTGGGGAGGAGGAACTTTGTCAAAGGGCTGAAGAAATCTCCCCAGTTCTCCATCATCATCTGGGTCCTGCTGCTGCCGCTCACCATCCCCACCATGCTCCAGAAAAACGGGTGCTGCAACAGCCTCGGACGAAATGAGGACACACAGGTATTTGTTTCACTTTGCACGAGCTGTAAAAGTTCACCTGGCACGTGGAGGCCTTTTAGTTCTAATATGATCAGGGAACTAACTCGTGACAGTAATTAAGAACTGCAGCTACTGACAGGCTCAGACTTCCTATAAGCTTATTTATTTAAGAACACTGAGCTTTAATATCTAATCTAATTTCCTCACTTCAGTTCCATCACAGCAGCTGATGCAGTAACAATCTGAGGCCTGTGCACATTTTATTTCCCATAATAATAATAATAATACTTGATGTACATGTCTGTTTATTTGAGGACGTGGTGGACATTTTGAGAGAGGTGGTCTTCTTCTCTGAGATCCTCATCCCCTTCGTCATCCTCGTCTTCTGCACGGTGCGCATCGTCCACCGGCTCAGGAAGAAGACCGTGGGGGAGAAGGCCAAACTGAGGAGAGCCATGTGGTTGGTCATGTCTGTGGTGGTGGTCTTCTCCGTCTGCTTCCTGCCCTGCGCTGTCGCCCGAGCGGTGCTGCTGATCGTTCGGCGGAAGGGTGCCGGGGACGGACACTCAGCATTGCTGCCGAGCGAAAGGCAGGAGGCCGAGGACGCCGTGGTGCAGGTGTACGACGGCCTCATGGTTCTGTCTTACACCGACTGCCTGCTGGACCCGCTGGTCTACTGCTTAAGTAACTCGGGGTTTAAAAACGCTTACATGTCCACCTTCTGCCCCACGTTTCTGCAGAAGAGGCTGAAGAAATACGACATCAGCTCAACGACAGCAACGAACACAGCTACAACCTCTGCAGCGAGAAAAATTTCATTGCCGTTCGTAGGCAAGTGACTTGTTCTTCTGCCGAACTGTGAATCTATATCTAAAGGCAGCATCTGCGGACATTTAGCATCACGCCTCAGCCGTACAGATTATAACCACTGCTTCTGTTCTCAGCTACTGTGGCACATCAGACTCTTTCTTTCTGTCAATGATGACCATTAAAGGTCATCAAAGGTCGTCTCACCGGCAAGAACAGCGCCACAGCAATATATGATTGAAGGGTTTGAATGGAAATGGAAAAGAGGATGAAGGGATGAGGGTGAGTTGAGGGAAAGAGCAATAAGGGATGAAGGGATGAGGATGAAGGGATGAGGGAGGGATGGGGGGATGTTTGTGATCTGTGGGCAGGGGCGTTTCAGGGGACTTTGGGGCTCCAAGCAAAAGCCCCCCTCCACCATCCCAGGTGCATCATAAACATATTTAGATTTTCTTTCCGTTAAGCACCGGAGTCAGAGCTGCAGATTTGGGTGTTGCTTCAAAGTCAAAGTTACAAAGTGTCGCTTAAAATGTATTTTTATATCTGTATTTTTATATCTGTATTTACTTATAATATATTAAAGTATTTGGATTCTTGTGAGTCTGCGTTCAGGAGCCGAGAGAATGTGACGTTTCCTTTGTGATTATATTTTATCTGAATACTTTGACTCCTGCAGCATTTACAAAGTGCTCAGAAGATAATACTTGTGTGTTTGCTCTCCGAGTGTTTGCAGAAAACTCATCCATCATCTCAAACCACTTCCCCCGTCTCTTCTCACTGTCGTGTTATTTCTACTCTGCGCGACACATTGTGAACGTCTCCACGTTTGTCTGACACGACTCAACTCTGTGTATTTAAATGTCAGTATCCGTCAGAGACATCAGTTTGCTCCTTGCATTCGTTTCTGTCTCTTTTATAATCAGAGTAAATCGTCTGCATCCCGGAGGTGAAAGAGAAAACAGTGTCCTGCAGGAGCCTGGAAGGATTTTTAAACTCTCCTCACTCACAGAGTTTACAGGTCGTTGGTGAAGTTGATTATCACAACTGGATCATTTGTATATCACAGTAAGGCTGACTGGAGATTTGTGTGTATGGCGACAGTAAACACACAGAATACAGGTGATGCAGCTGCACAAATACAAATCAGCAGGAGACCACTGATCTAAACACACTTCACTTTACCCCCAAAACAACCATGACGTTGACCTGTTGCTGATCACAGGAAGCTGCCACAGACACTGAGCCCAGGTTCTGTTGCCGTGCGCTCGCAGGTCAAACACAGGCGGCGCATTCCCACATGTCGTTATCGACTCTATTCGACTCTTTGAACATTTTTAAGGCGTGAACCTTTTGCTCTGGGCGGGTTTAATGGGTTTTGCAACAGCCGAGCTGCTGGAGTCTGTGGAGTTGAGGCGAGCAGGAGCAGTTTTTTTTAGATTCAAGTGTTTCTACTTCATTGCTGCTTACAGGGACCTCGGTACTTTTGGAATGACAAACAAATCTTTTCTTGAATCTTGAATATCACAGCAACAACAACAACAACAACAACAACAACAACAACAACAACAACAACAACAGAGACAGGAAGCGTGCAAACAAACATTAAAAGAATTGAGTAGTAAGTTAGAAAAGTTAGATTTTCTTTAGTTTCACATGTCGATCTGAAGCATCACTTTAGGCTCTGGAATTGGTCTGAGGTTTCCATCGTGTATGGCTCCTCTTTTTCATCCTGAGATATTTGTATTTTCTGTGATTGTTTTTAGTTATTGTATATATATATATATTACATTTTTGCGTCCGTCACGTGTTAGAAACGTCACCAACACTGTGAATCTCCTGCTGTGTTCTCACATGGGCCCATTTGCTCTGTCGGACACTGACCTGTTGCTAGAAGAGTGAGCAGTCGGACCTGCTCCTGTAGAACCTGGTGGATCTGCTCAATGTGCTGCAGCAGCTCACAGGGACGAGCTCCAGTCTGCAAACAACCAAACACGTTTCAATCTCTGTGACAGGCAGGGGGAGATGCTGAAGTTTTACTGCCATCTAATGGACAGAGGAAGAACTGAGGTTAAAGTTGACATCAGATCACATTGATATTGTATAATGTAAATATTTGCTTCTCAATAAAGTTCCCTGCTCCTAAAGCAACACAAGCTCAGTGTTTCTGTTAACAGCACATCCACACCGGCGTCGGCCCTTTTCACCAAAACCTTTCAAATCTCATTGTGTTTCCAAGTTGACGTCTTCCTCGGCGTCTCCTTCGTTCAGGAAAGTGTCCGGACTTCAGGGTGAGGAGTGGGAATGAAACAGGAAATGTTTTGACTGGATTCAAATCCACTTTACTGAGGCCAATGTTGTGAAGAGATCGCTCCAACTAATATCTCTATTGAACATTCGAGAACAATAGGAGCTATGGAGAGAAGCCAGCGCTCAAAGGTACATTATCAATACTAGTTTTTCACAGTATGAAAGATCTACGTCATCATTTTCCTTTAAAACCTACTTGTTCCATGTTTTTTTTGACATTCTGACAGGCGTCCATGTTGGCAGCAGTCGGTTGGGATGGTCCAGGGGGCACAGCGGCATCAGGGCTCAGCGGGGGGGACGTGTGAGTCTTGTCCACCACTGGCCCACCCTGAGAGGACGGCAGGTCCGGTGTGTGGCCCTGGAGCTCCACGCCACCGACTCCGGAGGACGGTGCTGAGGCTGAGGCTGGAGGGGGACGTGACGGACCTGGATCTGTGCGTGGACTCGTTCGGTCCGTGGGTATTTCAGCAGACATCTCTGGACGATGACCACACCTGGTTGTCCTGAGCTGTATCTGAAGAAAAGTGGATTGTAAACAAACACACAAAAAACACGTTACAATGAAAATTAACTAAAGTTCTCTGAGAAGAAAGACCCTGTTCTGTAAATACTTTTTCTGACAAAAAAATATTCCTATTAATTCGCAGATTCCACAAAAACAACAGGACGGAAACTTGGCTGTGGAGTTGGTCAGAAAATAATTATATTTTACCAAATGACCCTCCGGCCACTAGGTGTCACCAACGAGGAGGCATAACAGTTAAACAAATGTAATGTACAGTAATTTAATCAAACAAAAACGGCTTTAGCGTTGATTTATTATCAATTTTAAACTTTGCGTGAATAAAAACACGAACGTAGCTAACTTCAGATGAACAAAACTACAATAATGATAAAAAGTCAAAGGTTGAAACAAAGTTAACGTTGAAACTCTTGAATTAATTAAACTTAAACCAAACGCAGATAAAGAAAATACGTGTAGTTTGTGGCACGAGACATTTTTAAACCTGTATTTACTGAATGAATCGTTAATTCCTTGTTACCTGTCGTCAGGTTCAGTTGAGGGAAGTTTACTGTTGCTACAGTTACATTTCCGGCTCTACGGTTTAGTTGAAGTTCAAACACGTGACTTGATATTAAAGTGAAATCTGACGCGGGAATAAAAACGTGAAGGAAAACGTTCAAAATAAAGGTTCGGTCAGTGCGTTCTCATTTGGAAAAAAAAAATGTTTTTTTTGTTTTCTTTGTTCCGGGAACATTTTTGAAGATATTTCTAAAATTGAGAACTAATATTGAATTTATTTGAAAACCTAAAGAAGTCATTTATATACAGTCTATATCTTTTACATATGAATACTTTGTGTTGGTCTGTGTTACTTGGAATAACCACACGGTGGCAGGATAACCCAGCGGTCTAACTAATGGGTCTGAGTGTGGTGTGAGATGAGTGAGATCCACATCACAGAGGAAACCTCCTAATAAACTGTGATATCTCCCAGTAGAGCTCAAACCTCCACCAAGGTCGGACTGCTCCTTTAAATTCAATCAGGCTGCATCCAATCACACACACTCAGTCAAATCTGTTCCCTAAATACACCAATCATCAAGATCCGTGAATGTTTCAATGAGAAATTAGTGAAACTGTCAAAAACAATCCTATCTTTCAACGTTAAAGAGAAAATAAAATCCTCGATATGCCCCCTGATCCAGATCTGGACCAAAACTTAATGAGTTCTTTCCGGACTCGTATCACATCATTGGTGTAAGTGTGGTGGTAATTTGTCGTGTGGTTTTTTTGTGTAATCTTGTTCACAAACAAACAAATCAACAGACAAATGAACGTCCCTGGCAGAGGGAACAACTCCTTCCTGTTCAACTGAACCATTAAGCAGATGTCACATTTTATCTCAGTGGATGTAGGTTCAGAATTGGCCTGTAGATGTGAGCTAATTATATTTAAATGATTGAAAACGTGTGAGTCAAATGATTCTCCAGTAGTTTTAGTGCATCAACCATTTGAATTTTAGCAAATTTAAAGGTGAAACCATGATAAGTCTTCTTTCTTGGGGGGGAATTTACTTTTATTCCATTAAAAAGAATTGAAGTATTTGCAAAAAGCCATCGTCAGAGGTCCATTTCCAAAAAACCAAGCAGTCAGATTTGGCTTTCAAACCCACGGTCGAGCCATGATCCTGCAAGCAGGAGGTGTTCCAACGCAGCACAGATCCAAGGTGGCGCTCTGCCACATCCAGAAAGACTCATCTCCTCCTCCTCCTCTTCCTCTCCGTTCTGTCCCTCTCTTCTGTGATGGTGGTGCCAGGCTCAGAGGCCCTGGCACCAGCCTCCTCCTGCTGGTGTGTGTGTGTGTTTACAGGCTGTACCATCAAAACATACACATATACTGTACAAACACACTCGTGCGCAGATTAGCGGCGATGACAGACGAGTCACGAACTGGAACATCGCTGCAGGCGGAGACCAGAGGAAGGAGGTCGTCCAAAATCCTGCAACGCAGCAACACAAAGGAGCAAACACCAACATGGGGTTCTTTTCATCTCCTGTTGAAACCGGCCTGAAGAGTCAGTGAAAGGAAAACAGGAGAAACAATGCAAAATTTAAAATAGAGGATATAGAAATGTTTGTGGACAAATTCCCAGAAATAATATCAACGCTTTAAATCACGAGTAAAAGAGCCTGAGGGTTTTTGAAGGTCAACACCATGGATACCGATATTGGGGAGTAAAAGAAATTCTCGTAACCATATATCGGCCTATATATTTACATTATTCTGAATTTTTATATTATATAGACTTATTTTTACAGTTTCCTTTCCACAGGAGTACAACGTACAAATTGTAATTATAACAACCCTGAACATAAATATCACAGAATAGTTATTTATTAGTCCCCCTCACAAGGCTGATTTATAGATATTTTTAAATTAGCAATGAACCCTAATGACATATAAATGTAATTGAAGCTTATTATTTTAAAGTTTATCCAAAAACTTAATTATATTTAAGTATAAATAAAGTAAAACACATACACAATCAAATATATAGAACTTGAATTAGGAAAATAAATATTTTTAAGATAAATTCACCTTTTCTGCATCGTTTGTTCTATAAAATAAATGTTTTTATGTGAAAAAAGTTGGAACAAACATTCAATTGGACAAGTGAACTGATTTGAAGGTCAAAGGTCAAGGTCACTGTGACCTCACAGGTCTTTCCACATTGTCAATATGTTGTTTTACCTCGTGAGAATCAAATTTAGCCCAAAGGTTCAATAACACTCACAGATGAACTGATCCGAGGTCACGGTGACTTAATGAGTCTGGAAAAAAATGAGGAAAACGTTCTTTTCTGGAAGAAAATGGTGTCAGATTTATTACTGTGTAAAATACTCCTGAGCATCGTTTACTTTGAGTTTTCTTTCCAAAATGCAAACGTAAAGTTTTCACAGGTTCAAATATCACGAGTCAGGAATCAGAAAAGACAGTGAACTGCTATGAGAATTTGTTAATGCTTTAATGATCAAAACTATGAAACTACATCAGTTTAAAAAGAATAATATCATAAAACAAGCTGAACAAAACAAATCACGATCTTCTTCTGGAGCTCAAACCAGAGAAAATATGACATTTTTGCAGATTTTCCCAAAGTCTGTAGAGAAAGATGGACGATATGACGGCTCAAAAAAGTGTCCCCCTCTAGTGGCTGGCTGCAGTATGGGTTATAAACCCTGCCTCCTCCATGTTAGCAGATGGGACATGGAGTCAAATAAATGTGTTGTGTCATTCCAGGTAGAAAGTTTGGTTATTTGATGATATAAAAACGGGTCATGATTGACACACGTCGACAGAAAGCAGCACTGCTCATCACGTTTCCAATGAGGAACACACGTCTGTTGTTTTCAAGAAGATTGAGCCGTTCCATTACTGACACTCTTACTTTATCAGCTGCTGTAGATAAGAGGCCGGTGCTATGTGGTGCCCCAACGCATCATAGAAGCTTCATGCAGTTATATTTAATAAATCAGGTTTTTTGCATTTGTAGGCATTTTAAAGCTTAAAAGAAATCCCTGCCACTGTCAATCTAAGTCTTCTTCTTGATTCCTATTGGGCAGGAGACTCCGGTTCCGCCCAGGCCACAGTATCCGTCTGGGTTCTTGTTCAGGTACTGTTGGTGGTAATCCTCAGCGTAGTAGAACGGCTTGACTTCGGCTATCTCTGTTGTGATTGGACCGAAGCCGCCCTCCGTCAGGACCTGGAGGAAAATCACACGTCGCCTTTAATCGTCTGGATTTCAAATGAAAACAAAACACAGGGATCCGGCTTTTCACACAAAAGAAGAATGTGACTTCCAGTTGGACGACACTTTTCAGGGCTTCACACTGGAAACATGAGATGGAATTAATCCGGTTATGCGAAAGCACGTGTGTAGCTGCAAGCATTGTGGTACAAATACACACTATACACACTATACACACACACACACGTACGCAGAAGAATCAGTTGGGGATGACACTTTCTCCTCCTCGTGATAAAAACTACTCAACCAGATGGCGTGTGGGTAAAAGACAAAGGGAAATGAACATGAAAAGACACACACACACACACACACACACACACACACACACACACACACACACACACACACTTATGAAAGTTTCATTGCCGGTGGAAGAGTGTTTCTGTGATTTTGTGCACGTGTGCATGCATGTTTACAGCAGAGTTTTATATTTAAACATGTCGTGGAGCTGAATTGGGTTTGACATTTACACGTTTTCCCTTTTAAGAGCCGACCTGCTGTTCGTGGTCCTGGCACGATACAAGAAAGGACAGTTTCTCTACCGAACCCGACTCTGAACGCTGGATATTACCCATGATCCTCTGCTTCCTGAACCAGAAGAGCTGCTGCTGTGACAAATCCACCAAACTCTGTTCAGAATTCTTCATGTTTTAACAGTTTCCTGCTGAATATTGGAGATAAACTCAGGTTTTTAATAAGTTCAGAGTCTTTTCAACTGATCTCCAGTTCAGCTTCGAACCCACTCACCAAAGTTACAGAGAACAGACGTTCGCTGGTTTGACAGGACGTAAAAGTAACAGGAAACACTTTAGTACTGTTTCTGTTCTGGACGTTTAGATTTGTGCATTTGTCATAAAGTAAATGTTCAGACAGGCTCAGTGTTAAATGGGAGAAATCTTCTCAGGCAGTTTGATTTGGAATGAACTCCTCCGGGGGAAATAATAAAAAAAAGTTCTCTGTGTATTTTTAGTACCAAAAACAATCAGGCCTAAAGCTGTGATGGGTAATTTCACACATTGGTGCCTCTAATAGTTAGTGAGAGCTAATTGTTAGAAAACCATTTTAACTTCATTGACGTCAGCTCACGCAAGTTGTTAAAGAACATGTCAGCAAACAAACCCACAGGGTCGGCGATGCTTTAACAGCAGAAAATACCAAAGAGACAAAAAGCTGTAACGTTGGCGTGTTCGTCTTTTAATGGCCAGAGAGTGTCTGCTCCCCGCTGCTTGATCCATCAGCTCCTGTGAACACTTCCCACCATGACTGTACTGACACCACAATTTAATTTGAGTAAGTAGTGTGAAGGTAGAGCGCAGCGGTGAGTCAGGCCGGGGTTCTGTGTTTCTGTCGAAGCTGCAGTTTGAGATTCAGGCCGGAATTATGATATTCAGAAGGATATTCTATACAAAGACAAAGAAAAGAGACATTTAACAGAAGAAAGAGGAGATAAAATAACTTGTAATGGAACCAAGTCAAATCAAATTACAGTAGAACGAGAAAAAGACAAAGTGAGACTAAAGCTCTGCAGGATCAAAACGTGCTCATATTAAATATTATTTAAAAAACAACCTTGAGTGGTGACACAGATATTCCCCCCCACTGTCTGTGTGTTAACTTTCATAGGATTTTCCCGCAGAATTTCTGAGAAAATTAAAGGCAAAGTTGGCAACTTCTTCATTATGGCACGACTTCAGAAGATTTAATTACGTGTGAAAGTATTCCAGAGACAATTGTGAATACAAAAATTGAAAACTTAAGGATTTCTCATTACCACAGTGTGAATAATTAGTTAAACTTAAATTCAAGCAACAACACAGAGTAAAAGCCTTTGGAAATATCATATTTTCACTGTTTTGGTTGTAGAGAATCAGATTCTTATGGCGCTTGACAAAGATGACGTCAGTGAAAAGATGTCAGAGTCCAGTGAGTTACTGCGTCTCCCACTCGTTTAGTTATCTACAGAGACACTTCAGATAACTCCTCTTGTCTCAGAGTCAGAGAAGAACAACATCAGAAAATCATCCAAAGAAAGTTTCACCCACTAATGTTCGCATGTAGGAATAATGGGAACATTCACGTAGACATAATCAAAACCTATTACTGTGATAGGCTGATTCTCATTGTTGAGTTAAAGAGATTTTAAAAGGCGCCCGGCGGCGACTACGGAGGAGAAGTTGAGAAAGACTCAACTTTGTGCAAGTGTCCTCTGACGCAATGCGAGCCAGCCAATCACGCTGGTTTGATTCCCACAGAAACTGAGGCAGGGCGGGTGCTCCGCTCGGCGCTGATCCGCAGTGAAGATACAGGATCGTCAGTCTGAGACGAGCTGGGTCACTGTTGTGTTAAAACACGTGTTGAAAGCTTTTCTGTCTCTGGAAACAAGTGTCGTACGTAAACTACGTCAGAAAACCTCTGCCCAGTCGGAGCGGAGCGTTTAAATGATCTGCTCATCACAGCACAACCACAGAACTAGAGATTCCTGAGAGTCAAAGCAGAAGCTGAGGTTTCACACGGCTCTTAGAGAATCTGACAGAAGGTCAAACCAATAAAAATAGGGTGAAATGTCATTGGTCGAGCGGACCTGGATACCAAGGCTCAGCAGGAGGAAGTGGAAACGTGTCGTCCATAAACTGCAGCAAATCGGTCTTCTCACATCTTCTGGAAGACTTTTCAGATAAGATCAACTTTACTGATCCCACATCGGGGATCATTTTACTTCTCACTATTCACTTTTGGAGGAATTGCAGGACAATCTGTTTCTCACCTTTGGATTTGAATGTTATTAACGTTTTAAACAGATGTTTTTCTGCACATTGAAGCTTTAAAGCGTCTTCGTCGCCCATTACCTCCACAACTCCGGACGTAGCATGAAGCTAATTGTGATTTATTTGCCAAATAATGAGTTTGGTGCACGCAAAACATAAAGATGAAGGTCATAAACATAAAGGAAGCTTCAGGAGTCGTTTGACAAAACTGACATGTTGCTTTCCTGGGTCGTCATGATTGAAAACCACAGTAGCTGCTGTGAATCCAAGTTAACTGCGACAACAGTCTTTTCAGAGCCTCCTATTATTCTAAAGGTTGAAGTATTAACACATTAAAGTGTGACAGTCCCTCTCAGATAATGAATATAAGTGGCTACAGGCTCTTTAAGTGGAAACTAGAAGCACTGACTTCAATCCATTGCTACCTGTGATACCCAGAATGACTGCATTCTCCATTATGCTGCTCTAATGGCCTCCGCACACATCCTCCCTTCTGCTGTGTTAGCAGCCGGCTATAAATGCATAATTCACATCCATTCATTTGCATGTCGGAGAAGTAGATTGCTCATTTGGAATGCAAATACCTTGACTGCGCCGGTAAAGCAGGGACACGTGAACAACAGCGATAAGCACCCGCGAGACACGGGGAGAGAGAAACGGGGAACAAGAGGAACAGAGGAAAGGTGAAGCCGCCGTGGTACAAAGTGCCAGAGAGGGATTTTCATAGACAAAGAAGAAAGGGAAGGAGAAGAGAAGCAGCTGTTCGGTGCTGGGCAGCAGAAATATGAACGTTCACGAGAGGAAGATGTAGCAGGAGAGAGAAAGAGATGCCAGAACAATGAGTACACACTGCTTTAGCACCCATGCTGCACCCACTGAGCGAGCACACACTATTACATAAAGAGCACACACACACACACACACACACACACACACACACACACACACACACACACACACACACACACACACACACACACACACACACACACACACACACACACACACACACACTCTTCTTCCATCTGCCGTTTTAGATGCAGTGCACACCCTAATGATGGGTAGGAGGCAGGAGAAGAAAAGGGAGGCTCCTTTCATGCTGCAGACAACCGCCAGCCGCCTGCAAGGTAATTATCTGCAGTGCTGTTGTACCTCACACACACACACACACTCACACACACAGACACACACACAGACACACAGACACACACACACACACCAAATTCCCCAATCACTCTCTGCGTGAACAATACAATCAAGCCAGGTGGCGAAGTCAATACCCTGACACCAAATTAACCACACTGCTCCCTCTCTCTCTCTCTTTTCCATCCTCCTGCCTCCCTCCATCACCTTAACTTCCTCTCCTCCTCCTCCTCCATCTCTATTTCACTTTGTCCTCTACATGTTTTACGTTCGGGCGTATGAAATGTGGCTGGAAGGGAGACGGGGAGAGAGACTCCGAGGATCAGAGCGGATATTAATGAGGATTCAGGAAGTGTCTGCTAGGTGCGTCCTGGGAAAGAATCCTCTGTGCTGTGATGCATTTTACATTTTCACTTTGTTTGGGAGGAGGAAGAAGGAGCGGCCACTGCGGAGGCAAAGACAAGTGAGTCGACCTGCGAAGGCTTCATCCTCCGGAAGGATGAGCGTGAACTCGTTTCACAGAGAGTCCGTGTGGGTGGGTGAGCGAAGGGAAGGGATGAACTCTAGACTGTGTATAAAGATGGACGACGCAACAGCCCCCCCCTAAGTATACATCATAAACCCCGGCTTCTCCATGTTAGCAGAAGGGACATGGACCAAACTCAAATGTCAAAGTACACATTGAAAAATGTTTTCTCAAAGAAGGTGTCTGTCCATTTCGGTGGTTCTTATCACACTGATGTGTGTGGTTGGTCTTTCACATATGAAGAAAGCAGCAGGAGATTGTCCGGACGTGGAAAACCTCCAAGTCGTCATCTCCGCCGGCGTCTTCTACGCTGCTCTGTTTCATCCTGACATATTTGTGTTCTTTCTTGTTTTGCGTCTGTAAGAAACACTCCCACGCGCTCGCTGTGAATCCTCCAGAGAATCTACGTCTGCAGCGATTGGTCGAGCGGGGAATCCAAATGTGCAGGATGGCAGCGTTCGAGTCCGGGGATAATTTGGCTTAGTTTCTGGATGGTGGGAGGAAGGATGCTGAACTGAGTAAAAAGCCACAATTCTGTACTTTCCTGCCTCAATATTGTGTCTCGAACTCGCTGCAGATCAGAGAAATGCTTCAGGTTCTCTGGAGAATTTTAAAGAGCAAAATGGCGGCGCCAGTATCTGAGATAATGGCTTCACTTCCTACAACGGGAGGAAGTGACAGCGACACTCCGCCCGTCTTTATTTACAGTCTGTGAAACGTCCTCGTGGCTTCTGGCACAAAGATGCTCATATTTGTAGGAAACACGATACAGACGACCTCAGACCAAATACAGAGTTAAGAACATTAAAAAGAAGCCAAAACATAATGTGAACAAACCCGTGTGTGTGTGTGGTTGTTGTCGTGTGTGTGTGTGTGTGGTTGTGTTAGTTTTGCAACTAAAGCGATTTTTGTGGAGGACAGATTTAAGGCCCAGATGGTTTGGCATGGAGTGCAAGGCTAAAGCACACACAACACACACACACACACACACACACACACACACACACACACACACACACACACACACACACACAAGATGGGAGAGGGTGGGGGAGGCAATCTGGTGAGGAGAAAAAAGAGCGGAAACAAAACACAGAGCGATTTCGATGGATCGACGAGGAGAAGAAGAATCTATCCGTGGACTCGTCACAGTTTAAAGACAGATAGAAATTGTTGTGAGCATCTGTCAATCTACGACCATCGTGGATAAGAGCTTCTGGCCATAACCAATCAAAACACAAACACACACACACGGACACACAAATACAGACACAAAGCTGTGAGCATCACAAACGATGCTTTTATATCAGCAGCTGCAGCGGTTTGATCTTCCCTCAAAGGGATTGAACAAATATACGAAGCTGAAACTGTCCTTTAATTAACGGTAATAATAGAGTGAAGATATTTAAATGTTCACAACACCTGAAACTATAAGAAATGACTTGTTACAGCAAATCTTGTTCTTGTGAGCTGAAGAAATAAAAAATTGTTAGAATAAAAGTTTAAGAATATGTATTAATTTCCTTTCACTCAAAATAAGTCCTTTGTTCCCTGGTGACCGAGCTTTGAACTTTGAACCTCACGTGCGTCTGCTTTTCTTTTTCAGTCCCCCCCCCCCACTCCCTGTATTTTCCACCTGTCAGCATATTCCTCATCTACACCAGTGTCTCGGTCTCTCAGTGTTCCTACATGTTCCCTCCTCCTTTCCGTTGGACACGTGTCTCCGCTATAAATGTCCCACTTAAATACTCAGGGCATTTATAACGCTCCAATGACCGAGCATGTCTGCATGAAAACTGCGGTTTTGCTTTATGGTTTCACGTCCGTTAAAGATCCTGAAGCCCAGAACCAGGATTTTGCTCCGAGAGACAAACCCTGTCGAGAGGAACGAGCTTTGAGACGGAAAAAAAGAGAGACGTGAACGAGGGGAAGAAGCACAGAGAACAAAAAGACCAGACTACACCGGAATAGAATAGAAAAGAATAGAGTTGAATAGAGTAGCCTCTTCCTCGTCAGTTTCCATGGCAACAAGCCCTGTTGGTGGCATGGTGGTGCAGAAGTCTCAGCAGGAGAGAGAGTTCGAGAGAGAGGGAGAGGTGTGTGTGTGTGTGTGTGTGTGTGTGTGTGTGTGTGTGTGTGTGTGTGTGTGTGTGTGTGTGTGTGTGTTCACTTAAAAACAGCATATGGGTATATATGGCGAGTGTTACATGCACATGCAGACAAATCCATTACATGTCAGTCTCCATCTGCTGCCATCAGAAGTGTTTCTGATGCAGACTGATGGAAAGAGGGATGTGCAGCAGAGGGGGGGGGGTGCTCAGAGAGAAGAGACAGATTAAATACAAATGGATGAGGAGTGGACAGGAGCTGATGAGGAGGATGATGATGATGGAGTGATTAACAGATGAAGACTCGTCTACCTGCTGGTATTGATCTCTGGAGGCCAAGGCTTCCTCCAGCTGCAGCTCTGTGTAGGTGTAGATGGCGGAGCGGTACGTGGTCCCAGTATCGTTCCCCTGACGCATCCCTGAACACACACACACACACACACACACACACACACACACACACACACACACACACACACACACACACACACACACACACACACACACACACACACACACACACACACACACACACACACACACACACACACACACACGTTTGAGGATTTTCACATGAGGTGCTTTCATCCTGGCAGAGAGAACATCACATCATCTGGAAACAGCCAGAAGTGTTTCCAAAAATAAGACTCGTCTATCTTGGCAGAACCGAACGCAGTTTTGTTTTTTCCTGTGATCCGATCATTTCATCATTTATCATTTCATCATTTATCATTTCATCATTTCCCTCTCAGCTGCTCAGCCTGTTTCGTTGGCTCCACACTTTTAGCCAATTTCTAATTTCTGCCTCCAGTGTATCAGCAGACAGTGGATCTGGGTGAATCAGAAGTTTCTTCACAAGATAATTAACCAACAATGTCTGAAAAACTTAGAGGGAAACGCAAAGTTCTTTGTTTAGAACGTTTCAATAGTCAAAGCAATAAGACAACACAGAACTACATCGGAGTACGAGGGCGAGAGACTGAAAGAGGAAAACAAGAAATCAAGAGTAACGGCAATGGTACGAGAGCAAAGTGGCACTTTTACGACATCATTCTTGAAATCTCGGGGGTTTCATCTCTTCAGTTTAACTGTACTCAGTAAAACGAAGCTTGTTTAAAAGCACAGACTGTCTCATACCTTGAGTCGGGTTGTGGCTTTCCCAGAAAACCTTCAGCAGGTTGGCGAAGCTGATCCGCTCGGGATGGAAGACGACTCTCACCACCTCAGTGTGGCCGGTTCGACCTGCGCAATACAAACAAATGGGTTTAATTCCACGAAGTTCGACTAGTAAATCATGTCACAAACATTTCCGTGTGGTGAACGTCAAGCAAAACAGTCTCAACTCGAGGTCTTTGATTGATCACACACAACAAACCCTTCAGCTTCTATCTCTTCTTCAATAGTTTCTGTCTCAACTTCCTGCAAATGGTCCGAAGGTCTATCCCAAAAAAACAGAAGGTACCCCTCAGTCGTCCTTGGGAGTATTTTGGTATATTATGGAATTCAATCAAAACTGAATCACCTGATAATTCAAGAAACAGGCCCCTTCCTTAAAAAGGTCCACGTGATCCACGCCGCTAATTGTCACGTCAGGAAACGCTGACTCCTGCAGACAGATAGCAGCTGGTGTCGGTAATGAGTACGACCCGTTACGCTGAACCTCGTCTTCTTCCGTCTCTGCCTCCGCTCCTATCTCCGTCGCTCGCTGTCCGTCTTATTACTTTTTTAATATCAGGACTTATGGATTCCTTCGGTAGATATTGGTTGAACGGAGACAAAGCGGCGGTCGATATTAAATTAATGCCTCACCGGGCAGATCTCACAGGAATAAATTCATTCTTGGACAGGACGAGAAATAAAGTGGTGGTTGGAACCGAAATAGAAAAATAAAGCTGCAGAGATCCTCCGTCCACTTAATGTACATTTAACTGCAGAGTTGTCTTATTATTATTCAATCTATATAAATGTTGGAATGTAAAGGACTTCTGAATGACTCTGGACTTGGACATTGAACTTGTTGTTTCCTGTTTTACTTAGAAATGACTCTGTCTCATTGTTGGTTTAGTTATTTGTTCTCATTCCTCAGTCTTTGCCTGTTACGCTGCCAGAGTTTCAGTTTCTGAATCTCATCAGTTTCGATTTGCCTGCCAACGGAAAACTATACCTGTCAAAACAGATTCTAGAAGTTTTATTCTGACGTTTGCACTTTGGCTCCTGAAAAAAACCCACAACTTCTCACAGATAAAGTAAAAAAGAAAACGTAATGAAAGCTCAGACTCTTCACAGACCAGGGACCGGGTGTGTAGGAAAGTTTTTTGAGTTATGAAACCTGAGACTCAAAACAATGCTTTTGTCTTTTCCTCTCTTAAAGGGCGGCTGTGTCAGGGGTCTATTGGCAGAAATGCAATATGAAATTCTCCAAACGTTGGCAGAGCAAAAACCTGTATAACCTAAAATAATAAGACTTCCCACCCTTGTAATCTTACTTTATTCAGACAATAATCCATGTTTTTGTTTGAGTCTGTAATATATTGTTTTGCATTGCATTTATAGTCGATAACTATGATTAGTGCAGCTTTAAGTTACGTTTATAAATATAAAATAAAGACTGAATAGTTTCTTCCTTTTCCTTGATGACAGAGCTCATCTCGACGGAGATCACTTTGAAATCATTTTTAAATGGTTTTAAAAAATAAACGTGTGTTGTGTGTGTGGACGTGGAGCGTGTGTGTGTGTGTGTGTGTGTGTGTGTGTGTGTGTGTGTGTGTGTGTGTGTGTGTGTAAATATTTAACCAACAATGAATATTCACATCCTCATCAGCATCTTCTGTTTGTTTCTCCTGAAGACGTGAAGGTGTGAGAAGCACCTGATTTTAGCCAAGCTTCCATCTTTCAACGCTCTGCCAAGTCACTGTGTTAAACAAACAACACACGTCCATCTTTCCACCGGCGTGCGGGTCCAGAGACTCGCTCTGTTCTTCTTCACCAGGGCACGAGACTTTTCTATCAATTAATCAAGTGAACCTTTTCCCCCGGTTTGACAGACACTTGTTCTGTGAGTGTTTGGGAGAGTAAAACTAAGTTAGAGAGGGAGACAGGCGGTGGTGCAGGTCTAATGATGGATTCATTACTGGCTGGAGGAGTCACTGGGAGGTCTGGACACGCATCACAGACACACACACACACACACACACACACACACACACACACACACACACACACACACACACACACACACACACACACACACACACACACACACAGTCTGCTCAGAGTGGTCAGGCATCAATAGCATCCTAATCCATGCCCCACTATAATAGGGCCTGGGGGAAAATGATTCCCTGCTCTGTTTATTTGTATCTTGTTTTCCACAATCTATTGACTCTCAGTAGAAAACACAGTGTCCAGCACACAGTGTGAGGGGGGGGTGTGTCAGTATGCGGGGGCTATACCTGTGCAGACCTCCCTGTAGGTGGCGTTAGGTGTGCATCCTGCAGAGTAGCCCACCTGGGTGGAATAAACTCCTTTTTGACTCCAGAACTTCCTCTCGGCTCCCCAGAAGCAGCCCATGCCTTCAGGAGCAGAAAGGAGAAGTCAACAGAACGACACAAAAAGCAATTTGACAGAGAAGAAATTAACTTCAGACATAAGTTTAGGCTGGAGTGCGTTTCCCTGGAAATACCAATTAGCTGCAGCTAAGTTATCTCGGTTGTCTAGACGGCCACGACTCTAGTAGCAGCACACACACTATCGCAACAGAAATGTCGTGTGAAGTTTCGGCCAAGTCCAGTCGCCCCGAGCCATTTGAACCGCTGGCCCAGGCGACTGCTGCCGAGACAGCCAGGGCTGAGGCGACTGTGTTGGACGAGCGTGGTGGTCCCGAGGGTTCGATATCTGGAGCGGTTCAAACGGTGTGAGCGTGCCCGTAGGGAGGTAGCATCGTGACGTAGAGAGCTAGCAAACTCTACGTAGGCACTGGGCCCTCCAAGGTCAAAGACAGTTTAATACACTAGGTGGCGTTATGAGCCATGTTCAACCCATAAATGTGAATTTTTTTTTAAAGGACACTTACCAAACATGACCATCTCCGTCCCCTCTGGGAAAGGTGGAATAGTCTTGTTGCCGTTCACGTCATGTTTGGCTGCGGGAGAAAAGTAAGACAGAGACAGAGGTTATGAACATGAAGGCAGGATTAATAATCTATGATGGTCTATGACGCTTATCTTTTGAGGAAAAGTTAAGTTTTCTGAAGATTAGAGCTGTAGGTGAAGTTATAACACGAGAGGAATGTCGTCTTCTGCTCTATTCAATCTATTTCCACATGTTACTGTATCGCTCGGCCCCAGCAGGAGAGAACAAGACAGCAGCGCTGCTCTGAAACTTCATGCACCTGTTTTTATGCCGTTGTCTTTTTTAATTATACACAAGCTCGGTTTTTCCCCAAGAATAGAAAAGTGTTATCTCCTGACTCTGTAATGAAAGTACAGGAAGTTCCACAGAGGTTTAAATTCTCCCACACACCAAATGAATGATTTGGTGAAACCACATTAATAAGCCGTCGTCTGGGAGGAACAGTGGGTTTCAAACAAACATTTCATTTTTAATGAGCCTGCACCAGCAAAACAAGAAAACACAAACTACAGCACTGAATTCGCATATGGGACACACACACACACACACACACGCACACGCACACGCACACGCACACACACACACACACACACACCGTTGACCCACTTAAACAGTGGTGAGCAGCTCTGCATAATTTCATAGCAGCTGAATTCACTCCAATCAGCACAGAGCCAGAGGTGCATGAGGACCATTTGAGGCCACCCAGCCACCTGGCTGCGCTAACACGCATCAGCGTTATAACATGCTGGAGGCTGTGTGTGTGTGTGTGTGTGTGTGTGTGTGTGCAGATGGCTTGCTGTACGATGCTGTGGGGGAGGGACATGGATTAAAATAAATGAAATGGGGTAGAGGAGGACGAGAATGAACCCAACATCTGGATCCTCCCTCCTTACATCCTCCCGCTTCTTCACACACACACACACACACACACACACACACACACACACACACACACACACACACACACACACACACAATCTTTATGCATGGCAGCGTAAGTGTCACGAGGGGCAACATGCCTATAGACAAAAGCAGCCAGATGGGAAGTGGCAGCCAGTCGGCAGCGCTTCAAACACACAAACTTTGAAAAAATAAATCTGTAATCATCAGTTTGAATTTAACATTTTGTACAAAGCATGATTTCAACTCGGAAAACACACACACACACACGTCGTATGATTCTCTGAGTCGTTCTTGTTATTCTGATTACAGCGTTTCATCCTGCAGAGTCAGTGTGCGACTGACACACACACACACACACACACACACACACACACACACACACACACGCACACACACACAGACACACACGTTCCGAGGGAGGAAGGTTTGCGGAGCTGCAGCTTCAGTGATTGGACGTCGGGGAGGAAACGACTGCGGCTCCTCACCTTCAGTCCCTCGACAGCCCCGTTCACTTAGCCTCCATTGTGCAGTGTTGCTATTGTTAGCACTGTCAGACTGAACACACTATTAGCATCTCAATGTGTTGAGATACACACATAGACAGAGGGGGGGGGGAAACATTAAAAACCATTTGATGTGTAGTGATGTGTAATCAGAATACATCAGAATTTAAATGAACAAACTCATTTTGCCTTTTCTTTGTAACATCTGGTGTAATGTTTATGTTTTTTGACCACACGTGTATGTTTTTCATTTAAATTTACCTTATTGTTAATGGCACTCATTCTCTGTGGTGTTTTATACTTTCTCAGGTTATAGATTCACTCCGTAGGATCCAAATATTTACATTTTTAAATGTGAAAAATCAAGATATTCATATATATTCTGCCTTTTCTAGCAGTGCAGAGAAAATATATGATACCGTTTTCAGACACATAGAAATGACTATAAAATAAAAGCACCATAAGCCTTTAACAACGTGCACATCTCCATGATTCCAACATGAACATTTTAGATCCTCCATCTTATTACTGGTACAAATACTCCTCCATCCCCCTCCTCTCACACTACTGCTCAGTGTGTGTGAGTGTGTGTGTGTGTGTGTGTGTGTGTGTGTGTGTGTTGTGTGTGTGTGTGTGTGTGCGTGTTCCTAATGGCTGCCTTCAGGGACAAGCGAAGGCATGTTCATTACTGGCTACACACACGTAGATACACACAACACACAAACATATATGTATATATACACACACACACAGATAAACAATTTAAATGTTAATGTCAGTGGGGAAAGACAATAAGTCCAGACAGAATACTAATGAATGTAACAGCTTTCTCTTTCTGTGTGTGTGTGTGTGTGTGTGTGTGTGTGTGTGTGTGCATGGAGGAATAAAACACAGGTAGGTAGCATTAGAAGATGCAAATCAGCTCTGTCATCTATTTCCATCTCTACCTCGAAACGTATGTAAGATCTGAAATGTTTCTTTAGATTCAAACTGTAGATATCACTGTGGAACACACACACACACACACACACACACACACACACACACACACACACACACACACACACACACAGTGCTTCTTTGCAGCTTCTCTGTCGATAAGCGAGGATGTTGCACACGGCTAACCACAGCAGAACTAGATTATAATGAAATAAATAAAAAGGTATAAACTGTGACATAAGAGGCAAATCATTTGTAAAACACATGAAATAGAGAGAGAGAGAGAAAAGGAAAACCTCAACGTTATCTTTTCCTTTAAACACACACACACACACACACACACACACACACACACACACACACACACACACACACACACACACACACACACACACACACACACACACACACACAGTATATACGACAGCATTTTCCTGGAAAGTAATTATTTCAAGTTTCTTTGAAACGCCGGTTCTCGTAGTCGCCTTCATCTCAGTGGGAACGATAACAACGCTTCTTGTTGATTAATTTAATTCTTGGGTGTGAGGCCGAGTGTGTGTGTGTGTGTGTGTGTGTGTGTGTGTGTGTGTGTGTGTGTGTGTGTGTGTGTGTGTGTGTGTGTGTGTTTATGGTACTTTCACAGCATTCTTTAACCTTGCATTACAATTAAGAAAACACTTCTGCTGAAATACGTCCCACTATATGTTAAACCAGACCAGCAGATATAATCCCACAGGATATTCACAAGATCTATGTTTCTCTTCGTGAGCAGAATCAGCTGTGAAAGCCAGTTCGTGACTGTTTGCACTGGCAACACATTTTCTTCAAAATGGCAGCAAAGAGCAGCGAAAGAGGTTAGAAAGCACTTCAGGCCACTCAAACTGCAAGCCACTTCATTTTGGGTACACTGTGTGTGTGTGTGTGTGTGTGTGTGTGTGTGTGTGTGTGTGTGTGTGTGTGTGTGTGTGTGTGTGTGTGTGACTAACCAGCCTGCCTCCCAGACTCTTCTCCAGCTCCCTAAATCCTGTCACAATAATAAGCCTGATCACAGAACAGGCCTTTATTCATGGTGACATCTGTGGACCACACGCACACACACCACACACACACACACACACACATTAGTGCTGCTCTATTTCAGCTCAGGCCTACATGTGTGTGTAAAGGCAGGCAGAACTGCTCCAGAATCAGCCAATCAGCTCTCGGCGCTCTCCGCTTTATCTTCACATCCTTTCATCACATCCTCCATCACTTTTTAATTTTCCGTAGTGAGACCACAGAAACCAAGACGAAATAAACTGGTCAGCAGTGCATTTGTGGTAAAAAAAATGGCATCGAAACTGCATCATTACCAGGATTATTGATTCTGTGAATTTGCATCTCAGAGATTTATTAAGGTTTATAAAGAAAGAGCTGAGCGTCTCTACATTTCTCTTCATCCGAGATAAACCAGCATCGTCATTCTGAACACACACACACACACACACACACACACACACACACACACACACACACACACACACACACACACACACACACACACACACACACACGCACCTCACTGTGAACAAAGTGCTGAGTCAGGATGCTGCGTCACAGTCCGTTTCTATTTGTACATTTTCCTAAAGATTGATACAAACGTTGAGACGGACTCACGGATGAGCTGATTAGAATGTCTTGAGGTCATTTGTTCGAATTCAGCACAAACCTTTGGACTCACAGATGAACTTCTCAGATTTAGGTGATCGTCACGGTGACCAAACCTATTTTTCACCTTGTATCAACATTATCTTTTCAATTTCCTGAGACAACACATTCAACAACACATGCTTTGAGTCTCTTACACATGATATCTGCAGCCAGTTGTCACTTGGACTCAAAGATAAATTGATTAGATTCCAGGGGTCAAAGGTCACTGTGACCTCCGATGAGCCCCGGAATAAATAGACTGAACCTGCAGCGGCTGGCACAAAGAAAAAGTTGATGACTGGACATCTTGCGTTGGCCAATCGGTTAACTTGTCGTGGCGATCTGCTGAACACGATACAACAACGAACACGCCATGACATCAGCTGACTTCAAGTTATGTTGAAGTCGTGGCAGTAAAAACATATAATATGTCCATCAATCAGCAGAATAGAAATGAGTTTGAGTTGTATGTGGATGTCCGAGGGCAGCGGACCAGGCCAGGGCCTCGCAGCCCCTGACAGGAGAGAGGAGCCTGGGCTGAACGTGCAGGGCTCCCCTTCTCACCCCCTGGAGCTCCAGACCTGACAGAGATAAATGAACACTGCAGCTAATGTCTGGCTCAGGGAGATTGGAGAGTCCACACGCACACACGCACACACACACACACACACACACACACACACACACACACACACACACACAGAAAAGATTGCCTCAACTGCACTGCAATTAAATCTCCAAAGTAACCTCCCCCACCCTCTCCTCCTCCTCCTCCTCCTCCTCCTCTGTCTCCCTCTCTGATTGCCTGGTTTCTTCATCTTCCTCCTGCACCCCAGTCCTTATCATCTTCCCTTTACATCTCTCTCCTCCACCCGTATATCTCTCCCTCCATTTACTTCTCTCTCCTTCTATCTGAGCCTCTAAATCAGCTGCTCTGATTGCCATCGTCATTTTTTATTACTGCCCATCATTACAACCCTCGGAGATTTCCTTATTGTTCTGCTGCCGACAGCCTCGTGCGCTCGCCTGGAAACGCGCAGGTCGTCTCGAGGAAGCTGCAGAATCCAAAATATGCAGGTAGTCGTAAAAAAAAACAACATCCTGAAATGACGAAAGAACGAAACGTTACGCACGTACCACCGCCAACCGTCCCCTTGAGTTCAATCGAGCCACACCACATCTCACACACTCGTAGACATCAGTCCCCTAAAGGTGCCCGATTGGTGAAATCGACAAAAGAAAGGAGAAAACAGGACGTCTTCTCTTACGACTTCTGACTTTTCATTGCTGTGAGTTAATTCTGAATCGTCAGCCTTCGTGGATCCACGTGTCACTGATCGGCCACAACGTTAAAACCAGTTACCAGGTGTTTTAATGCAGCTGAATATTGTACGTGCTGAAGATTAATGTTCATTTCTGACACGCATATAATGTGTATATTTTTTTAAGCTAAAGGACACACTCACTGTGAGAAAACGTTGTGTGAAATCCTGATTCTGCGTTTTTCTGCTCAGCAAAGTGCATGTGCCATAAACTGTATGATAATATTGAATTACCATCTGCTTGATTGACAGCCGTGTGTGTGTGTGTGTGTGTGTGTCTGTGTGCTTGTGTGTGATCCCCTGAGGGTTTGACTCGATCAATCACTCTGAGCCATTAGCAGTGAGACAGTGTGTGGTCGAGGCGGGGGGGCAGGAAATAGTACTTAACGCACTTTGCACTTAAAAAAGATGGAGGACTGATTGGGTCCTTTCAGACATGGAATCTGTCAAATTGTTGGGTACGTCTGTGTGTTCACGTAATGGCTTTCTGGCCTCCACACGTACTTCTGAAGAACGGGGACTGTTGGCAGGGGTGGGTGGGGGTGGGGGGGTGGGGGGAGCTCAGGAGATTGTCGCGACCCAATCGTCCAAACCTTTCACATAAGAAGAACGTAGACACTGCTCGGAAGCAGACACGCTCACAACAACAGGAAAAGGAGAAGTGTTACCTGAGCAGATCAACGAGGAGGGAGCTCACGACGTATTAACACCGGTGTCGGCCATTTTCACCCAAAGTTCTCAAATCTCGTCTTCGTTGGCTTCTTCTGCGAGTTTCATCCTGTTGCGTATTAGAAACGTGGTCAACGCGCCCACTTCCTGTGAATCCTGATAAACCTGCTGTATTCTGACTTGGGCTCACTCTGACTTTCTTTTTACCAGGGAGCCGGTGCCGTGTTCAAGCCGTTGCCATGTGTACTGACATGTTCACGACCTTCAAACTCTCGTGTGATTGTTAAGTATCCCTGTCGAGTCCTTGTTCGCTGTATAAACTGGTTTCATCACGAGTCTCTGTGGATCTTCTGGGTTTAAACGTTAACGCTGAAGATCCGAGTGCCGACACAGTTAAACTCTCAGCCGCTGTTTCCCCTCCATCTTTTCACCTCCATCCTTTTCTCTACAGCTCCTCCACATCTGTGATGCCCGTCACGTTCACCCTGTCAAGGTTATCAGACCGTGGTGTAAACAACAAAAGGGACCCGCCTGATGGAATCGCACACAAACGCACGATCATTCACTCACTCACTCATTCATTCACCGGCATCCCTCTGTGTTGTCAAGGTAACGGCTGTGACAAAAGGTAGATGGATAGAGAGAGAGTGCCCGTCTGAACCCGATATCTCTGCACAGTCACTTTACGAGACGCATGATGGACAAGCAGATACACAGCCTCACCTGGATGCACCGGATCTGTGAATCTGATACTGGACACTGGAATATTACACCGTTATGTGACTGTCGGGCAGTTCAATCCAAGAGAAACAGCTTTAATGTGTTACTCCAGGTGATCCCTGAAACCTGGCTGCAGCCTGGACTCATTCAGGGACAACAGCATGACTGAGGTCGAATACTGGTTCTGGATGATATGGCTGAGGACTGGCATTTTCCAATATGGATTTTTGGGGGCATATGATCATACCAATATTAGGGAGTAACACATTTCCAATATCAATATTTTGGCCAATATATGTTTATTTTATAAATTGGCAATGATCCCTAATTTGTCATGATCGAAGACTCAGTATGAAAACCACACGTTCTGCGACAGCAAGCTGCAAAAATAATGATTCACACCTGCTAATTAAGAGACCTGCACACAGCAGCTGCCGTACGTCTGAACACATCTGCAGGAGCTGGTGATGAGGATCACATTAACTTCTTCATTAGCTCTTTGCTTTCACTTCGTCTGGCAGTCGGGGGTTTGGGGCGTTTCTTTACCTGAGAGTCTGAATCAAGACTCAGGAGTTTGTTGAATTGTTTCCATTGGATCTGGTTAGTTTTGGTTTCACTTTGTAATTTAGGGACTAAAGAAGTTTGTCTGACACACGTGCGTCCTGTCGTCATCACGTGCTTACTGATTGGTTTGTAGACGGCGTGCGTTGATACTGGCATGTTGTCAATTCCACTATTGTATTAACTAACTTGTTTGACTAACTAAGAAAAATGGTATAACAGTATTACTACCAGCAAAATGAACGTCCTCATCATTCAAACATTATATCACTGGATCTGAAGTTAACAAGCCCCTTGTGCTCCAACTCCTTCTTCTGGTGTTTAATGTGAACTTTCTGCAATTGATCCGAACTATCCCAAAAAAACTAAAGTTGGGTCCATTGGTCTGGACCTTGTCCGAAGAACCTTTCACACCCGTTATTTTGCTTCAGACTTAACTGAAAAGTTTGAGGGTCCAGACCAATAAGTGTGTAAACGTAGAAGTTACTTAGCTATTGACCCTGACCAATGATAGGTAGGTAGAGAGAGAACTGACCAATCAGAACTCTTGTTACTTCTCGGTGAGTTGCATCCATCTTAAAAAGTTTAGTGTGGAGGATTCATAAGCTATTTAAAGAATCGATATCAGACTCTGGAAGGTTTTTCACTAAACTGATACTTTAAAAACAAAACAATTTATCTATTTGAAGACAATCAGTGAAACTAAATACTAACTGCAGCCCTAATTGAAACTGTTTTGGCTCAGAATCTATTTTTAAAACTTACATGTGCTACTACTTGTGTGTCCAATATCTCAAATGTTGACAAAGTCACACGACATTTTAAAAGAGCCGGCTTAGCAAAGTCATTTCCATCTCTTTGGATCTCAAATATTATTTATGACCCGACCATCTATGATTTTCAGTCAAAAGCGTCAAA
The DNA here is from genome assembly GCF_022539355.2 of Hippoglossus stenolepis. Taxonomy (NCBI): domain Eukaryota; kingdom Metazoa; phylum Chordata; class Actinopteri; order Pleuronectiformes; family Pleuronectidae; genus Hippoglossus; species Hippoglossus stenolepis. The sequence continues at coordinate 19,160,131 of NC_061502.1, forward strand.
CATTTAAAAGTTCAGGAATCACATCCATCTCCATTTCAAAAGAAACCGAGTCAACAGCATAATGAACGATATAAAAGCACTGGTGGTCTTCTGGCGTCTGGCCTCGCTTGGCCTGCTTTGTAACCTTCAGATCAGTTTACAGAAACACAAAATTCTCTGAATAACAGAAGAACACACCAGGTTTCTACTTCCAAAACTTAAACTGATGTCGTCCCAAGACACTTGAACACAAACACAAATGTTTCCAGCAGATACAGTCAGTTCCAACAAGCATTCAGTGACAGACCTCTTGCTCGGCATGTGGTCGGCCTTCCTCTGGCTACAAGTGGAACCGTTGGAGTCACACATCCGTCCTCGTCCAGTTCACGGATGTTGTTTGGCTCTCAAAAAACGCAATTCCATAATTTCTTCTTTGTTACCGCTGACATTAAAGGTCAGCTCATGAGAAATTACGGCCACGTTGCACAAAATTCAATAGCTCCAATGCGGAATTTCATTTAAAAAAAGGAAAAACGCTTGTTTTGGCTCCTTTTTTTCCTCCGTATCCCTTTCAGAAGAAGAGTTTTCAGTCCGTTGGAAGTACTTTTCCTTCTTTCTGTCGGAGGCGAGGCGGAGCTCGTCCCCATCCACCACCACTGCAACTGTGTTTGGACATTTCTTGATTTCCTCTGGCGCGGCAGCCCTGAGCCAGGCAGACAAAGGAGGGGAAGCCCTGCCAGGTCTCTCCACTCCAGGCACAGCTTTTTCCCGTCCTCTGTGCTTCTTTCTTCGTTTCTCTCGATTGTGGCAGCGTTCCCGAGGAGCTCTGGCGACGCTCCAGCATGTCTGCCACTCCGTCTGAACCCTTGCAACCGTCCCGATCGTCCTTCCGCAATGGACCCCCGCCCTCCTAACCCCTCCACACCCCCACTCCACTCCAGCCAAATCCAAACTATATCCAAAAACAAGCCTGTGATTGAAACTCGTCATCTCAGTATTTCCTTCTGTTTCTTTAACACCGAACCAAACACCAACGACTTACTGTTTGTTTTAGTCATCTATCTCTTTATAATGTTATAGGGTGTTAGAGGTTGTGTGTGTGTGTGTGTGTGTGTGTGTGTGTGTGTGTGTGTGTGTGTGTATGCTCAGTGCCAGTGCAGATCTATTCATCGTGTGCCAGGACTCAGCAGCCTCACTTGTAGTGAAGAGGGTCCAGGTTGGTGCCAACTGCCCTGACTGCCAACTTAGTGCTGCTCTCTGTCTGTTTACACATAAAAAACTCTCCTGCACACACACACACACACACACACACACACACACACACACACACACACACACACACACACACACACACACACACACACACACACACACACACACACACACACACTCGTATCTAAGTCATTAGCATGTTTACACTGACTGAGACCTTTTTCATTTAAGCAGGATTCTGCAAATCGACAGAATAACCTAATAAAAAGCATAGACGTGTTTAGTTTGTGTGTTTTCTGATGAACTGGGACATCAGGTTTGACTGTATTGTGTGATTAGACTTACATTTCACATATCTATTTCTTATTCATGTCTTAAAGATGTGAAGATAACTTTTAGACAGGGTTCTCAAAATGGAAGCTAAGCAAGATGAAGCAGCTTTTAGTTTCTACGCTCCCCATCTGGGAGAGAAGCCTCCTGAATATTGTTGTAGTAACATCAGGAGGCTGCTGTAGCTTTATGAGTATTGTTGTAGTACTATCAGGAGGCTGCTGTAGTTTTATACGAATATTGTTGTAGTAACATCAGGAGGCTGCTGTAGTTTTATACGAATATTGTTGTAGTAACATCAGGAGGCTGCTGTAGTTTTATACGAATATTGTTGTAGTAACATCAGGAGGCTGCTGTAGTTTTATACGAGTATTGTTGTAGTAACATCAGGAGGCTGCTGTAGTTTTATACGAGTATTGTTGTAGTAACATCAGGAGGCTGCTGTAGTTTTATACAAGTATTGTTGTAGTAACATCAGGAGGCTGCTGTAGTTTTATACGAGTATTGTTGTAGTAACATCAGGAGGCTGCTGTAGTATTATGAGTATTGTTGTAGTACTATCAGGAGGCTGCTGTAGTTTTATGAGTATTGTTGTAGTAACATCAGGAGGCTGCTGTAGTTTTATAAGAGTATTGTTGTAGTAACATCAGGAGGCTGCTGTAGTTTTATACAAGTATTGTTGTAGTAACATCAGGAGGCTGCTGTAGTTTTATAGTATTGTTGTAGTAACATCAGGAGGCTGCTGTAGTTTTATACAAGTATTGTTGTAGTAACATCAGGAGGCTGCTGTAGTTTATAACAGTATTGTTGTAGTAACATCAGGAGGCTGCTGTAGTTTATAAGTATTGTTGTAGTAACATCAGGAGGCTGCTGTAGTATTATGAGTATTGTTGTAGTAACATCAGGAGGCTGCTGTAGTTTTATACGAGTATTGTTGTAGTAACATCAGGAGGCTGCTGTAGTATTATGAGTATTGTTGTAGTAACATCAGGAGGCTGCTGTAGTATTATGAGTATTGTTGTAGTAACATCAAGAGGCTGCTGTAGTATTATGAGTATTGTTGTAGTAACACCAGGAGGCTGCTGTAGTATTATGAGTATTGTTGTAGTAACATCAGGAGGCTGCTGTAGTATTATGAGTATTGTTGTAGTAACATCAAGAGGCTGCTGTAGTATTATGAGTATTGTTGTAGTAACATCAAGAGGCTGCTGTAGTATTACGAGTATTGTTGTAGTAACATCAAGAGGCTGCTGTAGTATTACACAGTTATATACTGTAGTTATATATGATGTAGTTGAAAGTTAAGTTGTTTTCTTTAGAGTTTGAACAACATACGTGTCACATGATCTATGCATGCACATGTATGATGTGTCTATATTCCCATACATGTGGAGTTGTGACAGCTGCACCAGTTCCTCGCACGGGAGGAAGTGGACCCTGCAGGAGACACACAACCCGAGCTGTGTGTGTGTGTCTGCTGCCGTGAGGTCACTGCAGGAGCTAACGTGCTAAAGCTAACGGGGCTCCGCGGCGGTTCTTACCGGAGACCTCGATGGGGTCCGTCCGCCCGGGCAGCGCTGTCTCCGGGGTGGGCAGCTGTGTTTTGGAGGACATCTCTCCCATGCGACCGTTCACCAAGTGGCGCCAGACCATCCGCAGCCTGGAGGAGGAGGAGACCATCGAACCCGCACCGCGAGGCTAGCTCCGGTTAGCTTAGCACCATTACCTAACCGCAACCGTTGGCATGTGTTGTTATGTCACACGTTACAAAAAACAAAGTTACACAACCGAGATCATAACGACACAACTGAACGTGTCGTGAAGACGTTAGAGCACAAAGTGTCAGACACGTGTTTACCAGTGATGAACCTGCAAGTCACTGTTCGCCCCGTTTATCCTGAGGAACCAGTAAACTCCTAATTAACTGGTTTCTTCATTAACTAATCAACATCTCACGTTCGCCGAATTAACCACAACATGTTTTTATTCCTCACGTCGGTGGATTCACACGCTTTGAAAACACAGTTCGTCCGCAGGAAGGGAAATAAAACAAAACTGTTAACTTTTCAGACGGAGTTCGGTTTTGCTGCAGGAGACTCCAGATTCAAATTCTAAAATAATTCAATAACTAGTTTGTGTTTATGATTTAAATCTGTACAAGGTGCAGAAAATAGCAAAAACTATACAAACTTTCATACAACAATAGGTGCATCTACGTTTTATTCCTATGTGAAATGATAACATGCTGTTTATAAGTTAAGATAAACTTTATTAATCTCACTTTATTGATCCCTTGTTACAGCAGCAGATAGAATGTGAGAAAGACAAGAGAACATGTGAAAGTTTAAATAAGAATAAAATAGGCAAAATGGTACATTTAAAAAAAATCTTTAAAATACAGGGAATACGTACATGATGTACATCTTTCACTGCACACAGAATATTACTCTTGTCTTCCCGGTGTCTACAATTAAACACATATATACATTTAAAACACACGTCTACAAATATATACTAATGGACAAAAGAGATAAATGAGGATGCAACAGCGAAGGAGCTGCAACTTTTCATTGTGCAGATGTTTATTATTTGTGTCTGTAGCTTGTCGTGGGACACAAAAGTATAAAAGTCATATTATAATACATTAAACTCATTCATCTGTTTAACGTGGAATATTTCTCATTTCTTTCTTCTTTGTCTCTTTCTTGTTTTAGAGATCGTTAGTCTGACGTACAATCACAATCATTTCATCTTAGTCAGATCGAGGCTCCGGACTGTGAAGCCACCGAAATGATCTCAGTCTGAAAACCGTAACGTTGCATCATCATCCAGCGTATTGATTCATTTGTGATGCATCAAAACGCTCAAAACATTGAACCTGCTCCAGACGGGTTGTGAAGTAAAGTGGTGTGAACTGAGAGAGAGAGAAAAACAACAGATTCTTGGGTCGTTATGTCTCAACTTGTGAATTTGTAAACATGTTTGAAGCAAGCGACACCAGCTCCTTCCTGTTTGTCACATTTGACATCAACCACGAGGAATTCAAGCAAACTCCGGTTATTATGGAATTCGGGATTACAAGTGTAGATGTAAATGAAGCAGTGTCACACCGGCATTAAACCCAAAGTATCGCGGAATATTCAAACAGAATTAATTTCACTCGTGGGAACGTTGAATCAGTAAAAGTGTTAAGACGGACGATACAGCCCAACAGCCAATGGAAACAAGGGGAATGAATTAACCATAATGAAGCTGAAACTTTACAGGAGTAAAATGTGCTGAGTCAAGTTATAAAGATGAAATGATGACGAACCGATGACATCGACTGTCGGTAAAATATTCAAACAGGCTGTGGAAACGTAGCTTTTGATGACAAATGACAAATAGATTCACCATCTTTACAATAGATAAAAAATATAGAATATATAAATTCACAAGGTTGACAGATTGAAAAACTGCTCAAAATGATCTACTTGTATTCCGGACTTTAGATTCCAGTCAAATTCATATTGAAGCAAACGAGACTGAAATTGAAGCCAGTGATTGTTTCTTGGTCTGTGAACGGAGATAAGCCTCCATCGTGCTACTGGTTCCCAGTACGCTGGGTGGGTGGGGGGAGGGGGGAACAGATGACGAGCCATATGGAAGAGCCCGCGAGGAACACTGCTCATGTTGGAAAAAAATATATATATATTAAAGTACATTCCTAAGAAGAGGTTGCACAGGGTCTCAGGAAGTCCTGAATATGTTGAAATATTACGTACTGTCTTATAGGCACAATATTTAACTTCGGCCACTAGGGGTCTCTCAACCAAAAGACCTAGTTTGATGATGTCGTGAAGCAGCGTGGGATCATGGGAGTTGTTGTCTTCACCACCCTTGCTGATGAAAATCGACCTGTGGCAACTCAGGTGCAAATCATATTCACAGATGAGGCAACGTATTCAAGTTTTATTCACGTTACGCAGCAAACGGCAAATAATTGTGCTCAGCCCCCCCGATCCAGAGCCGCTCCGAAATGTAATGGGTTCTTCTCTGACCCATAACACATCTTACCACCACGTTTGGTGGAAATCTATCCAGTAGTTTTTTGCGTAATTGAAAACATAACCTCATTGGGTAATAACTGTTGCAATATAATAGTCATCAATAGCAATCCTACAAAAAAAGTGCAATATCTATATGATGCTAATGATGCTAATGATGCTAACCACATGAGGAGGTATATAACACATATTTGTTCTCCTTTGGATTTGTAAAATATTTGCTGTTTATAAAGTTTTTATTTTTAAATGAGAGTTTATAACAAAAATCTTCTCGCAGGAGCAAAAATCTGTTTTTAAACTTAAAAAAATAATGAGGCATTTATTGTGATAATGACGTAGAATATACATTTATTAATGAATTAACAATAGTGCGATTCAAGAAGAACAAAAAATCAAGAAACAGACATAAACTGACAAACGTCCACTAAAACAAAAACACACAAAGAGCTGTTCAGTTGTGTTGAGCTAAAGGTTTAGAATACGAAAGATAACAAGAGACAAATCAATTAATGAACTACTTCTTATCATGTGCACTGGGTTTTTTATATTTTTAATAAATGCCCATTGTTTTTAGGATTATATTTCATATAGGTGCACATCTGGTGTTTGGCTCGTGTGGTTTTCTATAGATCACATTCAGCCTTTTGAAGTATATAATGTTTCTATGCTTGAGACATGTCAGTGTATGAGGAGCAGATTGGCGATGGGCCTGTTCTCATGCAGATGCTCTTCCCCTTCTTCTTCTTCTAGTTCCTGCCTCCATCCTCAGAGGAGGAGAGAGGGATGAGGAGCAGAGGGAGGACCGAGCTGGATGTGAAGAGCCTGGCTCCCTCTCTTTGGACCTCCCCCTCTCTCCTCTCTCCATCTGACTGCGCCCAGCTTCTCTCCCTCCATCCTGTCACACAGACACTGTTTCCTCCTCCTGCGCAAACAAAACCTCGCATTTGTGCGTTTGGATGCTGCTTTTCCTCCGCGTCTCTTCTGGCTGTGGACTATTTGTGCTTTTAGAGAAAACAGACTCAGGCAGATTTCAGCTCGGCTGCAGGAGAAGGACGATGCGACGGCCGCATCTCCCGCAACATCCCTCCTCCGCCTCCTCCGCCTCCTCCGCATCCTCCGCATCCTCAGCATCCCTGCGTCCAGAGGAGCGCGCCGCGGACCGGGGCTGCGCACCCCGGCCAGGGCGTCTGAACGCGGACACACTGCCTCCTCCTGCATCGGTACACTTCACGGAGGGGGGTTTCTGCTCCTGGTGCATAAGTCTATGTTCCTGCTGATGGTTAAAAAAAAAAAAAACCTGCGCCATTTATCCTGCAGCCGCCGCTGAAAGGTATTGTTGTTCGGTTTTACGCGCATCTCTGCAGCGTTCATTCATTTTCTGTTGTGTTTAGGCACTTGTGTGTTTTATCTTTCAATCCTCCAGCTGCTTTATTACACTTTGCATTTTTCATTTATCTTGCTCTCATTCTGCTTCTGCCAGTGATGTCGAGCTCTGCGGAGCCTCTTGTCTTTTTTTTCCTCCTCTGAAATATGACACACACACACACACACACGCACACACACACACACCCACACACGGACAGACACACAAACACACACACAGGCAACACGCCCAAATCCCATTACAAACACATTAATACCATCTGCAATCATTTACCACAATATCCCTGCATGGTGCATTACGGTGTTTTAATTAGAAACATCACACTTTATGTGATATTGTGTTATATGCAATATGTGGGTCTACAAATCTGTTCATTGTGTTTTATTTGACTCGTTTGTGTTGATGTTAGGCTATAGATTATTTTTAGTTAGATGCACACACACATTCTTGTACCTCTATCTCAAGGAGGACACTCATTGGCGTGTTAGTTGGAATTTCCTAAGCCCTTAACCAAACCTTAACCAGCACAATTACCAAACCCTAACCTAACCCGTACCTCAAGCTCAATCTAACCCTAACCCCAAAACCAGGTCTCAACCCTCAGACGGACCTTTAGGAAAAGTGAGGACCAGCGAATATGTCCTCACTGCGGTGTCCGCTCAAAAAGGGGTCCTCACAAAGACACAAGAGCAAGTACACACACTCACGCACACGCACACACACGCATGCCCGACCCCCACAAAGGCAGCCGCCCCTCCCCTCTGCGTTTTAGCCGACATGAGCTATCTGGGTCATTAGCATTTCAGCGGTTAATGAGGCTGCAGATGGGTCCTTCTCCTCTGCCGGAGAGCCGTTGAGCAGCGCAGATGCTGCTGCTGCTCCATCTGCACGAATGAGAACGGGAGGAGAAATAGCCTGCAGTACATGTCATGATTTCTTTGGGTGGGGGGGGGGGGTGGTTGACAGGATTGTGTACTCATGTGGGCTGAGGAGTAAAATCATGGAGCAGCAGCATCTTCCTCCTGCAGCTGTGGCTCATTAATGCAGGAGAAGAAAAACGTGCATCATCTTCCTGCTGCTGCTGAATAATGGAGGATGAGGCTTTAACGCTGCGCAGTGCTGCTTAAAGGAACACACCGGTATTCATACATCTGTTTATCTGCTGAAGGCTGCGGCTTTTCACATTTCAGGTCTTTCTTTAAATCTGCTTTTCTTCCAGGAAGCCATCGCTGGTTTCCAGTCACCTTCAGTGGAAATGAATCTCGCTTCAGTCACACAATCGTGTCAGTGAAGATCATCATGTAGCTGAAGTGTCTTTTTTTGTGTTAATGCTATGCAGTTAGAAGGATGGGGGGGTAGCTCATGCTAGAGAATCAGGAGGGAGTAAAACATACTGCAGCAATTTAAGAATAAAAGAAATATCATATTTAACATCACATGACGCGCTCACAAATCAAATCCACTCTTCAACTGGGAGATGACATCACAAGTTGACGATATTTGGTTTTCAGGCGGAATCTGCTGCTTCAAATCTCTGCACATGTATTTCAGACCCGAGCGAGAAGCCAGGGGTCGAGGAAATGGTGCAAACCCAAAAGATTTCAGGGTGAAACACGATCAAAGTGCTGCACGTATTGTTCTATTCACTCAGAGTATATGTGCACGGTGGAATATCGAGTCAATATCGAGTCAATATTCGTTAAATAGCCAAGGTTAATGTACACAGCATGCAGCCTATTGTATGGAGGTCAGCAGGATATCCTTCACACACACACACACACACACACACACACACACACACACACACACACACACACACACAGACACACACACCTAGGGACCACTATAGCATCTTGTATGTCCCCTCACCCTCCTGAGCTGCTCGTCTGTCTCTGGACTGCAGGAGGAGACAGAGCGCTGCAGAAAATAAAAACATTCAGACCAACAGAGCTGAGATTAAACCTTTCTGAATATACACCGTCATCATCAGTAATCTCGATATTTATGGGTTAACCCTAAGCAGTGGTCAGATATTTGTAATAAGCAGCAAGAATATAAAGAATGTATAATTGTTGGTAATGTAATAATGCAGAAAATGAGTGACTCAACATGTTTTATCTGCAGGAGACATTTCTTTACGTTCCTGTGTAGAAAAGATAAAAATATGTTTGAAAGGTTTCAGATTTCCTTCAAGATCGATGCCACATGAAATTAAAGACGAAAAAAATGGAAAATCTCACGACAGCGACCTGATTTCCGGATTCACCCGAAGGTCGAGGAATCTAATGGAATAGATATGGTGGTGGGGGAAAGTGGGGAAAATGGGGTCGAGTGGGATAAAACAAAGAAAATACTGAGATACGATGGAGAATGAATGTGGGTCGTCTCTCCTCGTGTTCACGGCGGACCTTGATTTAAATGTCCAAACAATTAAGGCACGCGGTGAATGCCAAGAGAGCGACCGGATGTCAACCGAGAGGTCAGGTGAAGAAAGATCAAACCAAAGATCCTCACCCGTCGGCTGAAAGACACCGAGAACATACGTGTTTTCCTTAATCATCAACATGGCTGCTCGGGTTAAACGAGTTCTGAGCCGTTATACAATTAAAGCCAATGACAAACCAGAAGTTGCAGTACCACCAGTTGGCCACTAGATGTTACTGGCTTAGGGAGATGTTTTAGCTTGATTGGCAGGTGTCTCAGCCAATCAGCGTCAGACGTGGCAGCTTCCACTTGGCTCTGTTTTGACTGTAAATAAAGATGGACGACACATGTCCACTTCCTCTAATGGTACAGAAAAGAGGCCAAAATATCCCGGATACGAGCGCAGCCATCTTGTGCTGGTGATGTCATACAGGCAGATACACGCCCTCGACCAATCACGAGTCTGTTGTCAGACATAATGTTTTTATAGCATCAAATAACTAATTAAAACCAAACTTATCAGAAACATAAACACTTGAACAAACATCAGTGTGATAGGAACAACCTACAGTGGTGTTTTAATGATTTAACACAATATAAGAATATTATATAACATTTAGAAACCCAGATACTTATCCACTAAAACCATCAACATAAAGAACGTGGTCGTCGTCATAGAGACGAACAATAAATTCACTCTTCTTTAATCTCCACCGCCAAGGAGCAACATGTTTTATATTTGATGTTTGGGATTTAAATTCGATGGTCACATAAAAACGACAGATTCAAATAAAGTATAAATCAAAGAAGAGAGTGTGGGGGTCACATTAAAGGATGATAATCATATTTACAGGTCTATGAACATTTCAACTCCCTCTGTATGTCAATAAACTGCAGTAGATGTACAGGACTCAGAAGCTTCTGACAGGTGCGTCGTCCTCATGTGATATAAATGGATCTTATATAAATATAAATGTGTCTTTTCCACAGTGAACGGTGGAGGTGAGTATGTTCACCTTCAGGTGACGTGGAGCCTTTGAGCAGGAAACCTCCGGAGTTATCTCTTACTAATGTATTTTCCCAAACACACAGGCTTTATTATTGATTGTGGACGTGCAGCTGCTGGGAAAGGAGGCGGTTTGTACTGTATATACTGTATATACTGTAAACTGTACTGCATGTGTGTACATGTACAGTCAATTACACGTTTTTACTCTGCAGTTTGCATTTTTCAGGTTGTGTTTGAAGTCCCAGAACTTGTCCAGTGATTTTAATAATAACATATTCTGATCTTGTGATTTATTAAAAACCTGCTCAAGCTGCTGCCATAATTCTTTTATTGTGTTTTAGGCAAATTTCATACTTTTAATGTGAAAGGACGACAAACATTTCCTGTAAAAATGTCCTGAAACTTTGTCTGGAATAACTTTTTAAAACATTTTACTTCCATGAGCCAGAAGGAAATGTTTTTGTATTAACCATCTTCAGATGAGACCAAAATATGAAGCAGATTATAATGATGTATATAAATGTATATGAGGAGCATAAAAAAGAAGATAAGATTTACTCATTTGATTATATTACCATTTTAGTATTTTTCAGCTATATTCAAAAACATAATTCACACATTTTAATGGACCAATGTGATATTTGACCATATTTATTTGTAGAAATTGGACTTTTTAATTGGTTGTTTTTTCATAAATCCCCATGAATTGATTGTGAAAGAAAGAGAAATGAAGATATTTACAGTTTAAAATGATGAATGAAGGTAAGTTGTGAATTGATGATGTTTATAATATATATTTTCTCTATGTGTCATTTTTTTCTTGTTCTCAATGACGTCTTGTAAAAATGACAAACTATGAAATAAACAAATAAGTCAAATCTGCTGCTTTTTGTCTTCTTGAACATCTTGTTTCATTTATTTACAACAATGGATATTTATCTACATCTTAACATTTAGGAAAATATTCTGGTTATTGGGAAATATTGATAAAAGGCCAGATTTTTCAAAGAATCATAGAAATAAACTGAAATGTGTTTACGTACCTTTTGTGTACTTAACATTTAAACTCTCTTTCTGCACTGTTGTACCAATAGATACATGTAAGGCCTCAAAGTGTATATGTACAAATATATATGAAATACATTCAATCTAAAAATCTATACAAACAAAAATCCAAACACTAAAAAGTCTACATGTAAAAAACTAAACAGTATACAGTATATGTAAAAAAACATACTGTATATGTAAATTAAAAAACAGTCTGAGTATAATTTACCAGTGTTCCCAGCAGGTTATCACGTTTAAAACAATGAAACAGAGAGAGTTGATATCTGGTTTCTAGAAAATAGGAATAATCTCATCAGTCTTTCTGTATTCACGTGTTTATTTGATAGGATATGAACTTGATTATGAGCTGTTACAGTTTTACAGCATCACGTGATAAAGGCACGACGTTTAAAAAGTCTGTCATTTCAACTTTATGTAACAAAATACATTTAAATATCAAACACACAATAAATTCTGAAGCATACACACACACACACACACACACACGGCTGCTCAGTACCAGTCAAGAAACCTTTGGATTCAGCGGCGTCGTCCTGAGAGAGAAACAGAGAAAACAGCAGAGGAATGTGAGAAAAGGTGATTGGTTTTAAAGTATTATTATTTTTCAACAGACTCAATAAAGATAGAAAATGGACGGACGGATGGAGAATGTTCAAAACTCACAGACAAGGTGGAAGAGAGAAATGCAGCTGGAGCAGCAGAGGTCAGTGGAGGGGGGGCAGGCCGCCGCACCACCGGCCAATGAACTTGATGACGTCCTGACACTCTGGACTGTGAGTGGTCTGCAGGGGAGGAGCAACACAAGCAGCGACCAATCAGAACGCAGATTAACCATCAGAGCAGGAAGAACTAGTTAAAAATCATCAACAACTGTATTGAACTGAATAATCATGGGAAACATTTTCCAAGATAAAATATAAAATAGCAGATTTCAGCCTCAAAGGAGAAGATCTCCTGAGTTTCTTTCTTTTCATCGTAACCTGAACAAAATACGACATTTTGGTTCTGTCTCTTTAAAAGGCCGCTGCAGCGTCTTTCCGTCTGGACTCACCTTTGTGGCCATGTCGAATTTGTCCCAGTCTTCCTTGTTCGCCGTTTTGCCCACAGACGAGAAGTTGATCCCGTTGCTCAGCACCGGGTAGCCTGGAGGCGGGAAGACCAGGAGGTGATATGTTCAAGCATCAAAGTGGGAACACGATCCCAAACATTCAGATAATTGTCTTGTGTGTGTGTGTGTGTGTGTGTGTGTGTGTGTGTGTGTTACCTGTGAGGACACAGGGCAGCGAGCGCTGGCCGGTGTTTGCGTCCACCAGTGACCCGACGTACGAGTTCCTCTCGTCTCGTGGCAGAAGCTGCTTGGAATGATCCATGCAGACCGACAGCAGCAGGTTACGGATCTCCTCCCGCTGAGCGTCCTGTAGAGCGCACAAAGTGACAACCCATATGAAACACCATGGTGTCAGTGAGCAGTGTTTCTGATTGACAGCTCATCGTCTGACCACAGTCCCTGAAGATGTGTGTGTGTGTGTGTGTGGTGAACGGAGACAGTGGCGTACGTTGATGCCGAGCTTGGTGGGAACGGGAACTTCAACTGGGATGTCTGTGTCGCGGAAGTCCGAGTAGTTGAGGTCGTCCACCGTCCCCTCTTCGATAGCCTGGAGACAGGAATCAACCAATCAGAGATGAAAAAACAGATTCCTCCTCTAAGGTTCTGTAGCTTCTAGAAACTGTGCAGATCTGAATCATATCGATTTAATGAGGCTGTGACACTCACATCACACAGATCCACAAAATGGTTGAGGAAGATGAAGGACATCGTCTCCCAGCCAGCGGCCTGCAAGCACAGGAAAACATTACAGCGAATAATAATGATCTGTGATTCTCATCTTGTGATTTAAACTTGATGTTATGCAGAAGACAACGTCCAATAAAGACGAGTTATAGGTGAAGAGGCTGGACTCACCCTGCAGAACAGACCGGCCTCGTAGAAAGCTTTGTCTGCAGGAATGAGCTCAGTGTGACGCAGCAGAGACGTGGACAGCTTGGCTGCTACACTGACCTGAAAACACACGGCAGGAACGAGGATTTGAGATTCATGAGATAAACTGTCAGCAGCACAAGTCATGAAGGAACAAAGAGGAAACACGTCCGAGTATCCTGTTACAGATACATAACAAATAAACCAACAAACAAACTCACAGACGGACATAAACATGACCTGAGTTTGAGTTTAGGATCAAATGTGATTATGCTCATTAAAATACAAAGATGCAGGAACAACGAAGCTTCCTGAATCCTCTCTGAGCCTTTCTGTGTTTTACTGTTTTTGTGTTTCTGTGTTTTTGTGTTCTTGTGTCTTTGTGTTTCTGTGTTTCTGTGCGTACCAGCTGCTCGACTCCTTTGGCGGCGGCTCGTGCAGCGTAGTAGTGAGCGATCAGCAGCATCTGACTGAAGTCCTCGTGAGCTGGAGAGTTGGCCTTGGCCGACTTGGAAACGTTCTCGCTCTGAGATCAACATTAGAAGAACATTAACAGGTTTGTGTTTTGAACTTGCTGTCTCCAGTCTGAGCGTTAAACATGATTGTCCCGGTCGTTGTGACGCACCAGCTGCAGGAGGAAGTTGCGGAGGTCGGCCCACATGCGGTACGACTCCGGTCTGTCCGTGTCCGGGAGGTTGATCAGGTCCAGGAACAGACGCTTGTAGATGTTAAAGTTCTGAGGGGTAAAACGGGTTCAAATGCATTTAGCTTCATCTCTTTAGTCTTATCTCCCCAAGTTGTGGTTGTGTTGTAAAAGCGTGTGTGCACCTGCGGGTTGGGCGGCGCCCCGTGCTGCAGGTAGAGCTGCAGAGCCTTCAGGGCATTCCCCTCCTTGATGAGGTCGGTGGCGTACAGAGCGACGTACTTATGAAGGATCTTAAAGTTCTGAGCACGACACAGAGACGACGAGGAGCTCAGACAGATTCCATGTTCATTACAAACATTTACGTTCCCAGAATCATTAATCACGATGCAACATGTGGTCAGTACCTGTTTGGAAGCTGTGCTCAGACATTTCTCCCACTGGCCTCGTTTCGCGTACAGGTCCAGAGCTGCCATGACGTCCACATGCACCAGCTGCACAAAGAAGGTTTGAACCATTAACATGTGTTTTACTGTCCAGCTCTGATCTAAGGACACGGATTCAGATTCATTGATTTACCAACAGTGACTTTTGCTGAATGGATTGAGAGTATTACACAGTATTATACAGTAATATACAGTATTATACAGTATTTCTGTGTGATTTTACTCACAGAATCCACTTTGCCGTGATTCTTAAGATGCTCTTTGTACTTCTGGTCCACGTATTCTTCATACCTGCACAGAGTCAGAGGGATAAGTGTAGAAACACTTCATGTGTCATATGGTGTGTGTGTGTGTGTGTGTGTGTGTGTGTGTGTGTGTGTGTGTGTGTGTGTGTGTGTGTGTGTGTGTTTTCCACCTGGGCTTCAGCTCCTTGGCGATTCTCTTGGCTTTGTTCCACTCTTCGCCCTCGATAAACACATCGATTGCCTCTTTGAACAAGTCCATGTTTAAATACAGCTCGGCGGCCTGGATCATGAAAAACACACAACGTCCGCAGGAGAGAAAATCAGGAAATGATCAACGACAAAAAATCTGAGGTTGGTCCACACAAGACAGTTTGTTCAACCTATAGATTGATAGTGTGTGTGTGTGTGTGTGTGTGTGTGTGTGTGTGTGTGTGTGTGTGTGTGTGTGTGTGTCTCCACTCACAGCTTTGTAATTCCCCAGGTGTGCGAGTCGCGGTCCGACCACCTGAATCACCTCCACCGCTCGATCTCCACTCAGGAACTTGACGGATAATTCTGCTGCCTGGAAACACGCACATGCAAAACAACAAACACACTTAATAATGTCAAACAACATAATTCGATTAAAAATGATGATAAAAATCAAACGTGCGTCCTCCGTCTCTCTACAGGAAGTGACCTATTGATCCTTGTCGACCCCTTTTCCCCTCGAACTCCACCGGGGGGCCAAACGTTCAAATTCCCAGTTGGGGGCAGAAAACAAAAACCTATCGATCTCCGCGACCTCTTGACCTTTCCTCTGGCAACACTGCCCGAGCGACCATTCGGATTCCAGATGATCTGATCTCCCCGGCGCTCGAGTCAATAACGCACAGTGTTTGCTGTGCGGCTTCGTGCTCCGAGCAGAATAGGATCTATTGATATTTGGTGACACGGTGACCTTCGTCCTTCCTGCAGCATCATGGGAAATCCTGGCCACAGTCTCCTATTTCTATCCACCCACCACAGAGCTGAATATAAGAAGAAGCTAATTACAGATTCTGTTTATTCATTTCTTATGGTAAGATTGACAGCTTGTACCGTCCAACAGCTGCAGGTCGCGTCCTTTTCTTTTTGTCTTATTGTGACGACCCCTCAGATTCATCCCCGACCCGCGAATATAAAAGAAACTCGGCCTCGAATCGATTAAATCAACTTTCATCAGACAGGAAAACGAGGCTTGTTGTTGTTACCTTCAACCAACACTTCACCATCAGCTCCGTGTTCGAGTCGTCCTTCACCTTCAGGTAACACTCCACGGCCCGGGAGTGTTCACCCGACTGCTCCCACTCTCTGGCCTGTTCCAGCAGACTGTCCACCCCCCTGGAAGCAACACACACACACACACACACACACACACACACACACACACACACACACACACACACACACACACACACACACACACACACACACTGTCAGATGTATAAAACAAAGCAGGAGTAATGCTTGTGATGGGAAAAGGGCATTTTTACAACAGTTTCCTTGATTTCTCAGAGAATAATTCATAGATTTTTAGAAGTTTAGAGGACGGGTATTTATGAGTGTGTGTGATCTAGTGAATTTAGAAGTAGCTTCACAAGGCGACTGTTTATTTCCCCTCTAGTTGTGTTGGAATAGAAGAGGAAAACTTCTCTTTGTCTGTGTTACACCTCAAAGATAATTTATTTCTCCACCTTTTTGTTCCAGATTTCTGTTTTTGTTAAATTTCAGTCTCTAGAAGTCTCGTCTGTCGGCAAACTGCGTCCTGTGGCTGCCGGAGAGAAACTGTGAATCTTTGCACTTGAACTGAACTGAACTCTGCAGGAATAATTCAGTGTTTGCTCACTTTAACCCTCTTCATCGCCCGTTTCCATTGGCAACTTTTGATGTTTTCTCCCACAGGTCATTAAAGAGGGAGAAGCGCTGGGAGGAGGATAAGAGCTGCCTGCTGCTGGTTCGCTGGCTAACGAGCGTCTCCTTACTGGGAGCTTCGGTTTGGAATAACACAAGAGCGTGTGTTTAATAAAGCATCAAACCGATTCTTTGTGCATAGATTATTCTGGCGGGTGAGTGCAGCGGAGAGAGGCTGTAAAAATCTTCATACGTGCTTTTGTGGCTCTTAAGAATTTCCCGAACAACCTAACAGGCCAACAAATTCTAAAACACACTCTCAAAGTAACGTCCCGCATGGAGCAAACTTATGATTCCTAATTATGAATCGCGTTAACGAGGCGTTTGGCATCTGCTGAAACGATAACCGGCTCCAGCGGCTGCCTGCGCTTTAGCAGATAAATTGAACCACACGTTTACGGCTCTCTGGATTCTTACCGGACTCCTTTTTTGGAGGACTCCCTCTCGTACTCCTCTTGGAGCGCGGACAGCTTGAAGGGGAGATACTCCTTACAGATGCGCATGGCATCACTCCACATGTCTGCTTCCTGAGAAACACAAAACAACCGAACATCCAAGTCTGTGATTTGGAATATGACAACATCACGAGTCCCTGACGTAAAGTTTCAGTAAAATCAAACTCCTCGTCGTTTCTAAAGCCGACGTTTGGCTTTGTTCACCTTGTAATAGTTGACAACCAGCTCGGGTCTCTGGGCTCGGAGCAGGAAGGCTTCAGCCTTCTGGAAGTCTTTCTGTTCAAAGCAGGACTTGGCTTGGCCGACCAGAATCTCAGACACGCTCTCTGGATCGTAGCCCTCGGCCACCCGCTGCGCGCTGGCCCAGTCCTTGTTGTGGACGTACCTGGAACACGGTTCACACACATGAGCCCAAAGAGAAAAAACTGTGAGACTCAAGTCCCAGGGAAGTGACGTGAACTTATGAAACTTTGAACAAGTTGAACGTCGTAGCTGAGTGAAAATATCTGGTTTTGGTTCAGAGATCTCTCATCACTGTCCTCAGGACTCACATGGACACAGCTTCCTTGGGTTTTCCTCCTTTGATGAACTCAATCTCGGCTTCAGGAAACTTTCCCTGGAAGACGAAACCGTGGCAAGATTTACGATTAAGAGTGTTTCTCAACTCAAGGCCACTCAGGAAAATAGACTTTAAATTGTAATGGATTTTAAACGGCGTGTGTTTACCTCGTCTTCCAGGTACATGCCGTGTTTGAGGTGGATCTCAGGAATCTTCTCTTTACATGAGAGTCGGGCCAAGTCGAAGGCAAAGTCAAACGAGCTGGAGACAAGAATAATCAATAATCCAGAACTTACTGTGTGATTTATATTCATAGAATATATCTTAGCTTATTAAAGCCAGCACATGTTCTGCTCTGGTTGTTGTCCTGTTACATGTTGTGTTGTGTTTGTGTGTCTTAACGCAGCTCACAAGTTATTCAACGCAGTCTCAATGCCGTTTTCCAGGAGGCCGAACTTGTTGAGCAGTTTGACGGCCGCCTCCCCCCCCAGGCTCCGGGCCCACAGGTACGCCACCTGCTTCTGGACCCCGCCTCCTCCGTGAATCTTTGCCACCTGTCACACGCGGCACATGGAAGAAACGGACGGTATTTATCTAGATCTTCACGAGTCTTATCAAACACACATTCACACAGAAGCAGCAGAGGGACTGTGTGTACCCTGTAAGCGTCCTCCCACATGTCGTTCACTCTGTACATGTTGACGGCAGCTTTCATGTCTTGAGCCTCTACGAAGTGATGCTCGGCCTCTGAGAACCAGGACTCGGCCTCAAACTCCTACAAGAAACATTCACATGTTACATATCAACATAAATGAACATACGTATGTGCAATGCACCGCTGACACGTCCTGGTGTCCGGTGGATCGCAGCGAGCCGTACCTTGGCCAGGAGCAGGTGGGTCTCGCTCAGCAGGTCGGGGTGATGTTTGGCCACCATGCGAATCACATCATCGAACATGCGGTTCTTCTTGTACATGGTGATGGCGAGGTCCGGCTGATTCACAGTGGTAAACAGCCTGTATGCACACACACACACATAAGATATCTGACGTTCCACCTCACAACGGAAAATATTGGAAAAGGATATTATGAGAATTGAGAAGCTTTAGTGAATCGGTCTTGAAATAACAGTTAAAAACAAGAAATGATCTCCTTTCCAACAGTCAGATGCTGTTTCTGTTGTTTCTCTGTATCTCAGGTCACAGACGACTTCACAGGCAGTTTTGCCCGACTCCATTTTCCTGCCTCGAGCCGCCAGTGACGACACAAACGACTATAAATATAAACACAGAGACCTGCACTTACCGCTCGGCCTCTTTGAACTTCCCGTCTCTCTCCAGCTCCTGAGCTCTGCTCACGTACTGAGCCACAACCTCCTCCTCGGTCATGCACTTCACTGCCAACTGCGGACAGACACACTTCTTTCGTCAAACATATTTATCATCACAACACATCATTATTAAATCTGATATGTAGGAGATGAAAAATAATGAATATGGTGATTTTTCTCAGAGGTTAAATTGATTTTCGGGGCCTTGCAGTCGGTTTCAACTCCAAGTCAGTTAATTTAATTCTACATATTGTGTGTTTGTGTTCCACACCGACCTTATGAGCCTCCTCCCAGCGTCCTGCTGTGGTGAACATCTCCACGGCCTCTTTTATTTGACCTCCTTTCACAAACAGCTGTTCTGCCACCTACAGGCCATGAAACACACAGGAAACACAAAACATGCCGTCAGAAAACAAGATGAGGGAATCTGGATCAGGTGAGTTTACGTGTGGTTTTCTTAAGGAGACGGATGGAACTCGGCCGAGGTCTGAGTTCTACTGAGTGTTTTAGTTTTGCACACTTATGTGTTTCTTGAGCTGTAAACTAAATTATACGACTGCGCTTTGATTTTGAAATCACAAAATCACCTTGTGAATCGTGAGGAATATATTCAGAGAAGATATGAAGGAAGTGTGCAGAGTGAACATGGAGGCAGAAGCTTTACATCGAGTTCAACCTGTAACGACAGCGTCTGTGCTGCTGGTTCCTTTGTTCTGATTTAATAAAAAGTTTAGTCACGGGTATTTCCTGGATAATGTTTCCACTGAAGGCACGCGCCTCCTTCATTGTTTTAGTTTTCACTTTCCTGCATCTTCCACGAGTTGGAGAGCAAAGAGCTTGTTATCTTAATTACTTTCTGTGAATATGCCCATAGAGCAAACAGACGGAAATAGCCTGCTGCTATTTTCAGAGGCTGGCAGTCTGCGGAGGCTGTTTGGCTGAGCTGAGCTCATCAGAATACGAAGGGCACACTGTGCTATCATCTCTCTGCCTCTTCCCTCCGCTTTGTATCGATACCAGGTTTCTCTCTTTCTCTGCCGCGTTTCAACCGGCCTGTATTTCTGGTGAACTATTTTTAAAACCGTCCAACTTGTCATTTTTGCCAACGCACCTTGAGCAAACGGCCCACGCTGCTCCACAGAGACGCCACCAAAGTGGATCCTGAGCTCCCACTTTACTTTAGCAGTGTGTGTGTCTGTGTGTGTGTGTGTGTGTCATGTGTGACTGTATATGTCCCTGAGAGATATGTAAAAAGTATCAGCCAGTGGCATAATGTCAGTGCCCACATCGTCCCTCAGGCCGTGTTGGTGCAGCGTCCTGTGTGTCTTCAGGAAACAAACCTCCCTGAAGACACGTGTGTCAGCATTTAGACCGAATATACAGGAAAACTCAGATTTAGAGAAGTTACCACAACTAACATGCATGTCATTGACGGACGTGTTGGAAAAATGGAAAAGAAAAAACAAAATAAACCCAATAAAAAGTGTAACACATCCTTATAGGCGAAGCTAAGATAAGATTAAACTGCTCCACGGTGTGAGTGAGCGTCCACTTTTAGAACGACTCTGGTTCAGGAAGTAAACTTCACATTAATTTTCTCTATTAACGTTTCAGAAAATCCTTATAAAAAGAATTTAGAGCCTGGAACCAGGTCGAGCAGCGACAACATGAATCAAAACCATAAAACATTTGATTCAGAGCAAGATAAATTATTGGAAAACAGAAATAGAGGCAAAGGAACTACACATCCCCGTTACAACTTTTACTTTGTTGTTAATATAGCTGCGTAATATATTGTAGTTTGTGTCGCTTATGTTTGTATACAACGTTTCATGTAGTGTAGTAACGTAGCAGAGTTGTGTTACGTTAGTGTTGTTTTTCCTCGTATTGTAACGCAGAACCATCCGTTCGATTTGGGCCTTTCTGCGTAATGTTCACTTCTACTTCTGGTACTTGAAAAACATTTTGTCCGCTGTCTCACCTCATATTCCTGTACGGAGGCGTAGTACTGAGCGATCTTCACGTAGTACTTCCCCACCGATGAGTCCTCCTGCTGCTCCAGGATGTAGAGCGCCTTCTTCCACTGGCGAGCTGTGATGGCCGCCTCGATGGCCTTCAGGGAGCAGCTGAGGAGACGGGGAGATATTAATATAAACGTGTGAACTGCACATGCTCGGCTTCGCTTGTGAAGTTATAATTAATAAAGTTACAATCCTGCAGATATTTGTGACTCCTGAGCTGCAGGATACAGATCTGCTGCTGCTACTCAACCATAATGATGATGATTATTATTCGCCTATTATCTATTATCAGTATTATTGTTATCATTATTACAGCTGTTATTATTAATAAGATGATTTCATAGGTTAGGGGGATTTTATAAGTCTGAGAGTGCTCAAATAAAACTTTCCCTCTCTCCTCTGTCCTCTCTCCTCTGGCTGCAGACTACCTGTCTCTATTTTGGTATTTTCTGGGACACAACTATCGCCATATTTAAAGACGACTCTTCTAAATCTCTTTTTTGCTGATTTAAAGAGTTGTGGGTCATCTCTGTTGGATTGTGTTCGTTTTTTACAATCTGTCCGTCCATCTGTCCATGTCTTTGTCTTCTCCGTCCTCTCTCTCCATCCCTCCTCTGCACCACATACCCGGCTTCAATGAAGTGGTTGATGGCGGCGTCCATCTGTTTCTGCTGGACCAGGCAGTCCCCCCAGTCCTCCTCCAGTTTCACCACCTTGGCAGGGAAGGCGAGACGAGCCAGCTCCACCGCTACAGGGAGCACGGAAGAGAAACGTCATTTGATTCTTTGCAAATATGTAAAGAAACACAGATTATATTTGTTGAAGTGAATAGACGATCTGCAGAACTGCTGATTTACCTTTTCTGAAGGCGCCTCCTTTGCAGTAGCACTCCAACGCTCTCTGGTTGTTCCCGATCCTCTCAAACATGTCCCCGGCCTTTAGAAGACAGAGGCAAAATCCAATCATTACGACTAATTCAGATATTGGGGACATTAAACAACAATTCACAATGAAAAGGTGAAGAGTCGTCTGGACAAACTTCGGAATTTCTTAAACATGCTTTGTTGGGATCCGTAAGAAAAAAGTATGTGTAGGAAACAACGTATAAATGATAAAGATCTTTGTTAAAGATCGAGATTTAAATCCTCTTACCCTCTCATGAAATTCTCCTCTGATGAGACCGGCAGCGATGCGACTGCCGGTGTCGTTGCTGACCTCCGGCTGGCTGATGGCGAGGCGGGCAGCTTTCGCCGGGAGCCCGGCCTTCATGTAGAGATTGATGGCCCCCTGGAAGTCTCCCTGACTCTCCTTCAGCTCGCCGGCCTTCTCGTCCTGACCCGTCTCCGTCAGCCACTGGTAATAGTTCCCACGCAAGGTGTCCAGCTCCGGGTGACCCTGCAGCCATTTTGGATCATTTTAAGTTTCTACATAACGTCAAATGTTGTGCTTGAAACACCATCGATGATTTATAATTTAGTCGATAACTGAAGTTGTGTTTAGTTGGAGTCAAAATAAGAAACATGAGGATTTAACTTTGAGAAACAGTCATTTTTGAAATCAGTTTTCTGATATTTGACAGATGACTTATTATTGAAAACCTATCGTTATCGTTTGTGGTTGTGTGTATTGGGGTCTGATCTAAATTTAGCTGAGGTCAAACATCTTCAGAATAAGAAGGTGGGACTCTGCAGCTCATTTGGAGTCAGGTCAGAGAATCCTTGTCACCTTGGCTTTAGCCACAGCGATGCAGTCGTCCCACATGTGGAGCTCCTGGTACATCTCGATGGCTTCATCCACGGCATTCTGCAGAAAACAGGAAAACACGTCACTTAAATCTGAACAATTTTAATAATTACAAATAGAACTTGTACAGTGTGATACTGACAAATCATGTCGTGAGACTGACCTGCTCCGTGTAGTGTCCCTCCGCCAGTTCAAAGTCTTTGTCCAGCATGGCCATGTTGGCCTGGACCTGGTAGAACGATGTCCCATCTCCGTCCTTCTCAGAAAAAGACACAAACACTCACACACTGAGTTCTCACTTTGTACAAGCAGCAACAAAAAAAAAAGTAGTTTAAAGGGGAAAGAGTTGCAGTAACTTCTTTCTGTCCATTTAAAAGCAATCACTCATATTCCACCAAGTGAATATTGATTCCAGTGGAGATGCTTTTCTATTCCCACCACGAGAAGCCGACATCTTTAAAGCAAATACTTAATTATTCAGGATTTGTTGAGTGAAAATTGCCAGATTTAAAGCGACTGTGTGGAATGTTAATAATCAGCATCACCCTCTTAACTCGTATGTGTTTGGTCAGGGTGGGGGTGTCAGGGTGGGGGTGTCAGGGTGGGGGTGTCAGGGTGGGTCCGTGCTGAGGGTTAGAGAACGAACCATTTCACTGGACACCTTGTCTGCAATCTGGTTTGTTTGGTGCAGGAAACGAAGTGTGGAGACGTCGCCCAGTGCAGCAAAACACCTACGACGATAAACAGAGAGAGAGTGAGAGCACAATTATTTAGCAGGAGAGAAAGATTAGAGAGGAAGAAGCACAATGAACGAAACAGCGACTGCAGAGAGGGTTGAAGAAAATACTTTGAAAAAGCCGTTCACTTAATGAACAGAGATAAATTAGAGCGTTTGTCTAATTAGCCTTTGGATACGCTGCAGTGTGAGGAGCTGCGGAATGAGAAGACACATCTCAGCCACTTCATGAGCAACTCGCTCTGAACAGTTGCATCAGATTAATGAACAAGTCATGGAAATAAGAAAGTTAAAATATATATATATATATATATAAAACTCTGTGCGACTCTTTCTCACTTCCCGCCCTCATTAACATTATCCACTCCAGACAAAATCATTTCTCTCCCCCGATTTCATGAGTTATGCAAATCAAGCCGAGGCCTAACGATCAGAATATGCATTATTAATGACAGAGAATTTAAATTTGAAAAGTTTCTCAAAACAGAGAGAAATAAAGATGGAGAGAGAGAGAGAGAGAGAGAGAGAGAGAGAGGAAATGCTTATTATAGAAAATAAAATAAAAAAACGTTTCAGATGATTAATGAAGTTTGAGGAGGAGGTCAGACGGGGACGCAGCTGTGTGTGTGTGTGTGTGTGTGTGTGTGTGTGTGTGTGTGTGTGTGTGTGTGTGTCATTCCAGGTCAGGAAGGTGCCCTTGTTGTTCTTCATTCTCTCAGGCCCAAAAGATAAGTCTCAGTTACAATGAAGACTGATAAAGAATGTAATTAACTCAAAGGCACTAACGTTAGTTTGAAAGGGCTTTGTGTGTGTGTGTGTGTGTGTGTGTGTGTGTGTGTGTGTGTGTGTCTGTGTGTGTGTGTGTGTGTGTGTGTGTGTGTGTGGTGTGTGTGTCTGTGTGTTTGCTGACCTCTCTGCGATGTGGAGCTGCCGTGCATTCAGAGCCAGTCTGCTGAGCTTCCTCCACATGGCTTCAGACTCTGGTGACATCTCCAGAGTCTCTAGGAAAGCTCGCGCTCTGCAGAGACACAGACAGACACAGAAACATAAGCTTGCAAAAATCCCAAAGGACGGATGGATTACGTCTCCCAGCTGACGGGGGAGAGCTGGAGAATCCTGGGGCATCGAACCTGTGACTGTTAACAAGGTTTCTGTTGCTCTGAACTCACCTGTCGTAGTCTCCATCATCGACAGCCGTATCAAATTCAATGAGGCCTTCGTCCAGCGTGTACGACACCGTGTTGACGCCCTCCATCACGATCACGTCCGTCTTTCCATCACCTCTTTCCAGATCCACAATGTCCCCCTGAAGAAGAGGTACAGTGGGGAAAGTGGGACTAAGTAACTTGGGGATTTTTGTGTCTTCAGCTGCTTTGGAAATGTCCAAACACAAAATTGTCTCTTAAGAGAATCCTGAGGGATGTTGTGGAGCTGCTGTTTGATGGTGAAGTCATAACTTGTAACTTATAGAGTTGTGTCCACTGTCTCCACCGGTTCTCACCTTGATGGGGAACATGGTGATGCTCTTGGGGCTGTCGATGTTGTACCAGATGCAAAGGTTTCCCCGGTTCTGTGCCACCACCACATCGCTGCCCGGCACCCACTGGACGTACGGGCAGAAGCTCAGCACCGTGGCCTTGTGCCCGGACTCGATGTCGTACAGATGGAGCTGAGGAGGAACGAGCACAGAGAGACAAAGGATTCATGATTTCTACCTCTACAGGTTAGTTTGACCATCTGGTAAAGAAGAGCTGGATCGATACCACTCGCAGGAGGGAACCACGTTTATGCTCTTTTGTTTTTCCTGAGAATATAAGCGACACAGATTTATTCTTATTCTCTGTCCAGGAACACGACAGTTTACATCGTAGTTTAAGTCCTTGTAGAAAGTGACTCATTTCCACCAGGGCCACGTGAACAGTTGAGATTATGTAGATTCTATAAACTGCAGTGGCTGCCGCAGCACTTAATATGTGTGTGTGTGCATGAGAGACCGCCCGCTGCTGTAATCAGCGTCCTTAATATCGGCCCCCCCACCATTTTTTAATAATGCTCTGTCTCCAGTTTGGCCCCGGAGCTCAGCCAACTTTTAATTCAGTGAGGAGGAGCAGCCTGTTGATAAGTTCACATGAAAGCGACTTTAAATTAACGAAGCAGTTAATATAAAACTGCAGTTTTTTTTTAATCGGTTCTTTCTGGTGGAAAAATGAAATAGTTTGAATTTTTTTCTCATATTGTCACTGATTGGTTGACACTGAATTATATTTTCAACCACTTAAAACACGGCTGTGATGTTACACAAACCAACTTCATGCCCCATCGCAACTGAGCTGAAGTTACAGCATTTTCTTAACTGTGACACGATGAGTTAGAAAAATCAACGTCCTGTCCCACAGTGTTGACGTTTCCTTGTAATCACTTCATGTCATCATGTTCCATTCAGGTGCAGAAAACCCTTTAACACCACTGGGAGATTCCCAATTACCAGAGCTGACATGTCTCTGCCCCGGGGCTCGAACATGAAACTGTTTCATCACCGCGGGGCAACAACTGACACCACACCTCCCTGCCACTCACAACCTACACACACACAACTGCTCCCATATTCATACCTCTTCTCAAATAAAGTTTCCTTTGGGGAAAGTGAAAGTAATTGTCGTTAATTCTAAAGTTGTTTGTTGTGAATGTTTGTTAGTTGGCAGGTTTACAAGAAGACAACCGGACAGATCACCGTGACACTTGGTGGAAGGATGTGAGGGAAGGACCCAGAAAAGTTTGGGGCAGATCCAGGATTTCTTTTCTTTAACAGAGATTTTTCAACATTTCTCTCAGAGACTAATTCATGACTCTTGATGAAGGCATGTTACTGATATTTATGACTGTGTGAAATGTGGAGCAGAATCAAATAAAGATCTGGATCGAGTGAATGTAAATGTTGTTTCATAAGGAAACTGTCTTCTGAAGCAATATAAACATTAATTTCACTACAAACCATGTTCACTTCCAAGTCATGTTTTGTTTAAACCTACCTCCACCACGACTTTTGAAATATTAATTTGTATTAATATTTCTCTCACTACAATACAGATCATCATCTCGTCCCCGCCCTCGTTTCCACACTTGTGCTGACGCTTCATTCTCACCTGCAGCTTCTTGTCCCTGAACAACAGTTTGCGTCCGGTTTCATTAAGCTCCAGCCAGTCGATCTTGGAGTCGTGGCTGATGGTTCCCAGATTGTAGCCTCCGGCCAGGTCCACTGGGGAGGAGGGGGGGCATTGGGTTAATGGAGCAGCGACAGTGTGGCCACGAATGAAGATAAAATTCTATGATTATCTATGATTCTCTTCGTCAGTGTGAGAAGTTTCTCTCCAAATATTTGGGATCAAGTTGTGTGAGGAATGAATTTTCGACGTGGAATTATTTATTAAAGTTTTTATTTTATTAAAGCTGCTGTTTTAAGATAAAAACGTTGCATAGTGTTGTTTTAACTTTGTTCTAGATAGCCCAAACATTTTTTATACATTCTTTTGTTAGTGTGGGTTTTATTTTGAAGAAAACTGGTGTTAGGTTGTAATGTTATTGGTTAAAGCTCAACCAGCAGCGACTCCTACGTGCTGGTACTTTTCGTTTCCACTTACCAATAGCAATGGTTTTCAGGTCGATCAGATACGCGAGCTTCTTGTTGTCCTGGACTCCTTTCTGCTTCCTCTCATTTATTCGGACACTGGACACACAAACACACACAGTTTTAGAAGAGAGCTGAAAAAAAAGAGGCTGTTCATCTCCCAGGATGCACCTGAGGATGAGGGCGAGCAGCCAGAGGCGAGGAGCCGTCAGGGCGTAGTGACACCTGCTCAACAGCCGCTGACCATTAGTGAGTCACTGAGGGGCCGTCAGTCCTGACAGGTCTGACAGGTCTGAATACATTAACATGGACGACTGTCTCACAGACTCTTCTACAGCCTCAACTGTACCGACACCTACGCAGCTCAATGCACCCATCTAATGGACACAAGAGGAAACACACCTGATCTGATCACTGACTGTGGTCCAACTGGTTCATGGACTTGTTCTTAGATACTTTACTATTGATTTGGATTTTTTAGAAAGTCGGTTCAGGAAGAGGTTGCGATGCAGGTTTACTGTGACTCCTGAGATTCAGTCCAGATCCTCTATGACACTTAAAAAGGATACAGACAATGGAAGTAAGGATTTTTCTACATTTAATTAAATTTCCCTCCAGTTGTCTTAGAGCTGAAAACAGATAAAGTCTTGAACTATAATTAAAAAGATAATAACAGGTAATAAAGGTGGGGTAAGCAATGGGAGTAGGGAGGTCTCTGAACAGTCATCACCTGTATATGCTAATTAATCCCATTTATAGATAAAACACATGGATCTTACATCTCAAACGACATCATGTAATCATTCGTGTGTCTTCCACTCAGAGGGACGAAGGGACAACCTGTAAAACTGGCCCAAGACAACACTCACTGCCACTACTGGTTGAGAACAGAACAAGGACTGGACCCACCTGATGAGATGAGGGTTCATGAACTCAGTTCGGACGGATCCCAGGATGTCGTTGTTGTTGTACTCCACCAGACTCAGCTCCCCGGCATTGAAAATCATGCACACCTGCAAACCCAATGGATCAAGGTAAAACATACAGGTACGCAGCTGAATAGGTGGATTGGTAAAGGAACTCTGGTGAAGAACTGTGGTTCTACGAGATCATTAAAAAACTGTCTCACAATCTCTGTTTCGTGTTCACTCACTGTTTCATTTTCAAAGAAGAACTTTTCGTTTCCCCCAGAACTGGGCCAGGGCACCTGAAGGAAAGAGGGAGTCATCGAAACCTTTCACAAAGGAACTAGATTGAAACAGTTTCGAGAGGAGATGTAGAAGAAGCAGAGAAGTCCGACCTCACTGGAGTTATGTGTCTGCAGGTCCCTCAGCAGAAGAGTATCGGACGTGTGAGCCACGAAGTAACGATCTTTTCCCATGATCTTGACGTCTCCTATCTCATAACCGTAGTCGGACTTCAGGACCACCTGAGTTCCTGTGGAGAGGTTCCTCACGATCACCTGGAGGCAGGGGGGGGACGAGAAGTTGTGAAGACAAACTGGACAAAACATTTCGAATGACTGGCCCAGCATGTTTATGTCTGTCTCTACCTGGCTCAGACCGACGTAGGTCAGCTCAAACTTGTTCTTATAGTTGGCTCTTCGCAGGCAGCAATCTAAAAGCTCCACGCCTCCACACAGGGTTCCCTGAACAGACACACAATTAAACAAATACACAAAAAAGTAGCTTTGCATCACATCACTTGATATCTTAGGAATGAAGTGTAGTAAAGATGCTGAAAGTAAATAACACACGTAAAGTAAAAGTACAAGGTTGAAGTCACACTATGGATTCACACAATACAACTGAAAACACTTTTACCGCACAGAGACGGGATCCGTCTTTCTTCCAGGCCAAGCTGGTGACCGTGTACATGTTGCGGATCTCTTTAGGATTGGCCTCGGCCCACACACTTCTCCTGGGATCCCAGTTAAACACCCGCACTCTGAAAAACATTAAACAAATGATCTGTGAACACATTTGTTGTTTGCGGACAATGAGATGTGGCTTCATGTTAAAGTATAAAATAAAACAATGTCCCTTTGAGTGGACTGACCGATCGTAGCTGCCGAACACAGCAGACTGTCCGCTGGGGCTGGTGGCGGCGACAGTGAACTCCTTCTCATTCTGGTCGCGGCTGTAGTCGAAGGTCTGCAGGATGTGACCCTCTCTGTCGTAGGCCACCACCTTCTTGTCACAGCCGCCCACCATGATGCTGTTTGCACCCCAGGCCAGAGCGTAGGGGGGGCACGGATGCTTCAACAGCTCGCCCTGCGTAAGAGTCACAGTGGATGTGAGTTCAGACCAGAAAACAAGGTGACTACAAGAGGAATACAGGGAAATTAATCATATTATAATTAATGAAATATGCAAATGGGATCCAGTATATTCAGTTTATGATATGAGGTAAATATAGAATGTGTGCTGCTGTGGGTACCTGAGACTCCCCAGGGACTTTATCAAAGAAGAAACGAGCTACTGTCCCGTTAGCGTGACCCGACAGGAAGCCGTTACCCGTCACACTGAAACAGAGCAGAGATGTCATAACAATGGTCACAGCACAAAAGACATTTTCAGACAATGCTAGCTGGTCTTGCTTCTATATGAATATCATTCATGTGTTTACTTGGGAGCCAGGGAGATGACGCAGGACTCGGTGCGGTACAACGTGGACGACTTGTTCGTCTGAGTATTCGCGAGACGAACCTACGGAAAGAGGGGAAAGAGAATGTCCATGTGACAAAATGGCAATAAAAACAAATTAAAGTTTCTTATAAGGGGAATGGACGTGTTACTGACTTACCTTTCCATCAGTCAAACCATAAACTATTACATGTTCTGCAGGCCACAGCAGGCAGGTCACAGCACTCTGAGATAAGATAAGATAAGATAAGAAGCAGAAGCAAGAGGACATCAGTGAAAATACTAAATAAGTAAACATGCAATATAAACACAAGGAAATATAAAAAAATGTAAATCCTATGTGTGTATGTTTACTTACTGTCTGAACAAACTTGTGGCAGATGGCTTTCTTGTCCCCCCTACAGGAGAAGACACCATCGATTAAATATGGGTTTGATGCACAGAACAAAATCAGGTTTAATACGAAAAGTTGAATCAGTCAAAAGGAAATCACCAATCCTCTCCGATCCTGTAGACAAAGATGATGTTGTCGGACTGGCCGATGGCAATTTTGGTGGAGTCCGGTGAAAACACCATGTCATTGACGACATAGCTTTGTTTCCCATACTGAAAAAACACGAGAGCATCGGGTTAAATAACGGACAAGTTGACCAGACGCTGATGATGATCATTGTGAGCATTGTGTATTTAGAGGTCTTCCATAGCTGTGAGGGTTTCATGGACACCCTGACGTCTCTCACCTTGGAGTCCACAGGTTTGGTGGAGAACTTGTCTCTTCTCTCTCCGTGCTCATCATAGAGCAGCACCACCCTGTCGACCGTGCACACGGCTAACCGGCTGTTGTTCGGTGCCCAGGCCATGCACGTCACCTTGGCAGCGCCCTCCTTCAGGGGGCAGAGGAGACAAAGAGTTAGAGGTCATATAACCAGCCGACGATGACAAAGACGGACGACTGGACAGGACCAGGCAGGATGAGGCAGGACAAGGGGTCACCGGCAACCTGGGGCTGGAGCTTCTGCTTCTAATGAAACGAATACAACCACAAAGAGGCACAGAGCGACCACAAGAACTACAAAGTTAATATATAAATATCAGGCCATAATCTGAAACCGACAAAAAATGTTTAGAGAGGTTGAAACGGTGTGTGTGAAAGTTTGAAATCTAATAAAATAAGTTTTGCATGATGAGGATAATGTGAACTGAATTCTGAAATAACAAAAACACAACTTTCAGCGTGTCAGAACTTTCTTTTGACCCAAAGTACGTGCACCAGTTTTCACAATTTACACAGTTTCAAACCTGGAAAAACAAACTGATGCACTGGGAGACCACTGACAAATTAGAAACTTGGACAATGTGTTGTGGAAATCCCGATGCTAGCGGGTAAAGTACGGTGAACATAAACATCTGTATTTATAACAAAGTTAACAGAGAATCAGTCCAGTCGTTTCAAAGCGGGTCTGACGAGAGCACGTAGTTGTTTCGTTACAGTTCTCATGTTTTCACGTTGCCCTGCTAGCATCTGCATGAGGTCACTGTGTCGCTGAACGTACCTGCGGCGTCAACAGCGTCTGCAGATGCTTCAGTTGCATTTTGGTTATATTCTACTTTCTCGTTCAGGTGAGAATCCGACCTGAGCCACAGAGGAGTGTTCGGCTCTTCTTCAGCTAACAGCTAACGGCTAACAGTTAACAGCTAACGGCTAACAGCTAGCTGGCTCTCCAGTAAACAAGCTCAAATCGTGGCCGCTCGTGGAGGGCACTTCCGGTGGTAACAGAAACAGCCTTTGATGTTACGCTGTTTGGCGGAGTTGCCTTTGATGTCGCACTGCATCTGCCTCGTTGTCAACACGGCCTTGGTTACCGGCCGATGCCCAGGGTTGCTAGGGCTGCGTGACGTCAACACGAAGCCGCCCGACGGCAACAAAAACAGCCCAAAACACTACAGCCCGGTGTAGAACTCAAAATATAAATAAATTACAGCTTTAAAAAATATAATACACATACAAATACATAAGTGTAAAATGAATGTATTCAGTGTAAACAAAATATGTACAGTGTGAATATATGTACTTTGCTGTTCAGTCTCTGTTGTACACGTGTTTCCAGATGATTTAACTGAACTAAACGAGGTTTAAACTACAACTAAAACCACAAAGGAAGAGTTTTTATTACGTGTGTTTGTAAAAAGTAACGTTAAAAGGTAAATTCTACAGTTTGACGTGTGAGGAGGAAAAAGAGGAAAAGAGTGGAGATGCCGGGGATTGAACCCGGGGCCTCATACATGCAAAGCATGCGCTCTACCACTGAGCTACATCCCCATGTGGGCAGTAGGGCGGGGAAATGTGTATTTAACCTATTATATACCAGTGTGTAATGGTTAAGACTTGTTTTTCCTTTTAAATATTCAGATTAAATCCTTTTGTGCAAAGATAAATAAAAATCATGAAACAACATCCCACTGTTGTCAAAAGGAAAAACAATAAACTAAGATGAATTAGAAATGAATCAGACGTGTATATACAGTAAACACTGGTGTAACCCTGGAGTCCCTCTGACCTCTGACCTCTGACCTCTGACAGCTTCCTGATGAGTGCAGGAGACAGCGGTGGAGTCTGTCCGTTCAGCACAAGACGTATTTACCAATCAACAAAATGGAGTCGGCTAAGTAGACTAAGCCACTAACGGGATTACATCACTATTTATAGGCTCGGGGGCAGAGGGCCGCTGTTGTGAGAGCTAAACATACAAACACAGAGTTATTCATCTATTCACGAGCAGTCTGACTTCAGGGTGTCGTCAGTGACATGAGGTATTGATCGGTTGGTCAGCGGCTGGAGGAACGATGTTTTCAGGCCGTCCGTCCCATTCCTGTGAACACGATATCTCAAAAACGCCTCGAAGGAATTTCTTCAATTTTGGTACAAACCCTCACTTGAACTCAAAGAAGAACCGAGCTCACAAAACTCTTTATTCCCTCTGAACTCGTCATCTTAAGAACGATTCCAGAGAACCTCTTCAACTGTGGCACTAATGTTCATTTAGACTCAAAGATGAACTGATAAGATCTTAAAGGTCAAAGGTTATTTGAATCTAAAAGAAATGGACTGCGGCATAACAGGGATTCTAGATTGTGAACCCTCTCGCCCAGAGAAAACACTGGAGCTCCTGAAGCTGCTCATTTACCAAGTCACTGGTGTAAAATATCCAACAACCAACGAAGTGTATTTAGTTTAAAACTCAAAGTGTGCGATATATTTTCTATACGTTTACGTCCCCAAAGACTCAAATATAATTACAGGCAGGTGGAACATATGAATCATAACCGGCTCCTGTATCTACACAAGGAAACTTTTATTATGTCATATTTATTGCAGCACTCTCTACACTTGAATATAGACATCGTTAAGTCTATTTGTTGTAGCTCGCTGTGTATTTTTTCCATATGTTAACATGTCTGCAAACATGTTCACCATTTACTGAACTATATCTTTTTTTTACAAGTCATATTTATGTTTGTTTATCTTTGTCCAGCTCTTCTGTCCTCGTCTTTGCTGCACGTCCACGTTTGATTATCACAGTTTTCACAATCAAGTACAAATACAAGACAAAGGAAGTTATAAAATCCCCGTTGTTTTTTATTTGGTTGAATTTCATTAATAACTCATTTACAGATCGTCCACAGCCAAAAGAAAAACATAAAAAATTAAAACGTCACCTAAAATGATAAAACGTCTTCCTCGTGCTGGTCGACTCATTTTTTCAATTTAATAGTTTCTTGACACTGAAGAAAAGAAAAAAACTTCTTTTAGAAGATTGTACCACTGAACAACTTCCCAGCAGAGAGCGAGGAAGTCGAAGGAAGAACGTTCGCTCCACGATGTGTTGATGACTTTAAAATGGACGACGTGACGCCCCCTGCTGGCTGGCTGCAGTATAGGTTACAAACCCCCGCGTCCTCCATGTTAGCAGATGGGACACGCACAAACAAATGTTTCCAAGAGATGGTTTCTGCCATTGTACGTAGACCTCATCACACTGATGATTGTTTAAGTGTTAGTTTCTAATAAAGTTTGGTTTTAATTTGTCATTTGATGATGTACAAACATGGTAAAATGTCAAGATTGACGGCTGACACTGACTTGCAATTGGTCGAGTGAGTGTATAAGTGGTAGTTCGATACCCTGGCCCCACACCACAGTGCAAAAAGATGGCACCAGCATGTGAGATATTTCAGCTTTGTTTTTGTTCAAGAGGAAGAGGAGACGTGTTGTGCATCTTTATATAGTCGGAGATACACACGGGAACTTAAAGTCTGTGCTCCCACAATCCAGAAGTTAAGCCCAAATGTCACGGACACGATCACAGCAGTGACCGGGGGTTGGAGCCATGGCAGCTAGGTCCCATCGATACATGCGCTCGACCAATCACGAGTCTCATCTGTCAATCATGACGTTTCACTCAGTTTTTTATCATCAAATAACTAATTAATTCCAAACTTGTCAGAAACATGAACAAACATCTGTGTGATAAGAACGACCTAAAAACTAGAGAAACCAACTTTGATAAAAATGTATTTAACGTGTTCTTTTGAAGTTTGATGCATGTCCCATCAACCAACATAGAGGAGGCCGGGATTATGACCTACGATGAAACCAAAAAGTTGATCATTAAGTTGACCTCCTGCAGACGTCAATGTTAGTATTATTAAATTTAAGTCATGGTAATTCTATGCAATATAAATACAAAGTAAAAATGCATGTACGCTGTTATAACAGACATTAATTCATACAAACTGTCTATTAACAATAAGGAATTATTGTCATTAATTTTGCTGTTTCATGAGTTATTTACAACAATTAAAAAACAATAAATAACCAGTCTGCTTTCGCCTCATCGCTGTTATACTGAAGTGAGTTCATTTGAGAAGATTTGAAGAAAATTCAAGACCTGAAATGTAACTAGACGCTCTCGTAATTAAAACAGGTTTTGGCTATTGATGGTAAAAAATATAAAATAAAATAATCATATGAAATAATGACCTTTAAGTTTGCAGACAGTTCCACAGAGAAATACAAGCTGATATGTCAAAGACAAGAAACAGATCTCAGCTGGTTTACGAGCAGGTTGTGATTCAAAGACATGAAACAAAGCTGCTCCTACGTGTGAGTCTACGTTAGTTTACTGCAGTTCACTGGGCGGGAGTGAAGAGTTTCAGCAGCCGAGAGACGAGCTTCACATTTACTAGACAGACGCACTGTGGACTTTATTTATCATGGGAGGAGAAAAAGAATGAAGGATTAACCTTAAAGTTTCACCCGCCACTGTAAGAGGGAAAACATTTCTTTTAAAACTCATAAAACAAAAAAGACCTAGAAGCAACACAACTCCACACGGACAATTAAGCAATGTTTGTCACACAATCCTGAACGATGGCACGGCAGCAAGATGTGCGTCAGACGAGATGTTTTCAAAAAGCCTTTTCAAATAAGCCCAATTTTAGAGGGACAGTTTTGTGCCTCTTTTCTTTCTTCAAGAGAAGACGACTGATTCCACTCTGACGTCTGTACACCAAACGTTATGCTACAGCTAGCAGCTGGTTAGCTAGCAGCATTCGTTAGATAGCAGGATTACGCTAATTTGGTTAGAGTTTGGGTGCCTTCAGAAACTGAATTTAGAGCTGATTTAAGATTAATTAATTAATTAAAGACAAGGTGCAGGACTTAATGAGCGAGGCCTGAAATTTACAATATGATCGATTGCTTGCTCAGAGCTGTTCCAGAGCCAAGTGAATTAAACTCAGTGCAATCAAATTAGGAGACTAATGCATCCTCAGTGAATGTGGACCTGAGGTTATAGATAATCAAGTCACTTTAAAGTCTATTGTTTTCTTTTGTTCCGGAAGAAAAGAGGCAAAAAGACAGAAAAGATAATGAGGTGGCATCAGACTCGCTTCACCTAAAACGCAAATGACACAAAACTTTGACAAACAGAACTGTGGCTTACAGAGCAAATGGCATCAGCCTCCACCCGACTCGTGAGGGGTCGGCTGGCTACATGGAGCTGTTAGCTTTGGTCTACGAAACAAGGCTACATCCATGCTACAACGTTTTCAAATGAAAGTGGAGTTTCACGCGAGCGTTGCGGCTCCGTATCAGT
Organism: Hippoglossus stenolepis; assembly: GCF_022539355.2. Taxonomy (NCBI): domain Eukaryota; kingdom Metazoa; phylum Chordata; class Actinopteri; order Pleuronectiformes; family Pleuronectidae; genus Hippoglossus; species Hippoglossus stenolepis. Next base: position 19,196,098 of record NC_061502.1, read on the forward strand.
TTTTAAAATCACGCGTCATGTGACCACTCGCGTCGCTCGAACAAACTCTCGTCTCCTCCACATGTAAACAGTTGTATCGTTGTCAAATACAGAATTTAACTGCACAACAGGGTCAGTAACACTTGTAATGGATTCTCCATGTTGGGTTCTACACTGGTGGCCGGGGGGGGGTTCATGTGATAGGAGCCTGATGAATCTGAGAAAACAAACTCCGGAGTATTCTGGACGCCAGGCGTACATGTAGTGTGTCAACAAACGAAAACCTAGTTGTGTGGATGTAGCCTTAGTCTGCAACAAAAGAAGAGTAATAATGTAGTGTTGACAAAACAGAATTAATTCAAAGTCGTTTCCATTTATATCTTTGACGCTTTGTTTTTCATGGTATGGCATCGGTTATCGTCCACCTAGAGATAAATATTACGCTGGGGGGGGGGGTTATACTTCTTGAAGCCAAGGGTGGCACACAACGACATGTTGGCTGGTACAAGTGTGTGTTTGTATACAGGATGAAGTGTGTAACCAGAGTTTGTAAGGTTTGAGTCGGCAGTTCTTCCATGACCTGTGGTCGGGTAATTCCAGTGCTGTACAGTTAGGGGGCATGCATCCGGACAGAAATGCATGCACGGAGGGGAAAGTGAGAATCGACTCCGCTCCTCGGCATCTTGCATCTCCAGGTTTTGGCTCAGACGTTTTTAACAACACACATAATCCGTGGACGTCGCACCTGCAGTCACTTCTGCTGCGTCACATCTTCAGATTGTGTGTTTGTGTGAAATGCAGTCGTGACTTCCACCCTCAACTGTCAACGCCTCCTTTGAAACATCTTTTCAAACCATGAAACAACGAGCGTTAGAGGGCAGTGATGCAACATTTAACTGAAGTCCATTGTTCCTTGAGACGAGAGGAAGAGGAGGAGATGTGTGGTTTCCGTTGCGCTGCTGGTCTCAGATGATTTGTACAATTTCATACAGGAGTTAATTGACCACTCGCCTTCGTGGCTTTTCTTTTTGAAGGGCAAAATAATTTAAGCAGAAGAAATGTAAAAAATACGCTCCTGATAGTCCAGAACAGAGGGAGACTGGGAGCGATGGGAGATGGAGACAATTCCAGTCTTTCTCTGGATAGTGGATAAATAAGAGGATCCACCATGTTTTTTTTTTTTTGTCCCCTCATATTCCCATATTCATAGCCCAGGACAAGTGGACACACCCACCCCAGGTTGGACTGTGGCGGGGGGGATTCATTAAAGAATGGCCAGATGCCTCATTTTTTTACTAGGTTGGCATGAAGTTCTCACTGAGCGCGGCTAGTGGTTTGATTTACATGAATACTCCTCCACAGTTCGAGTTCAGTGGAGGTGGGCCGAGAGCCTTCGAGGGCCCACTTGGCAGGTGTGGTCCAGTGGGAGGAGGAGGAGCTGGGTTATGGGGCGAGGGCTGGGGCTGGCTGGTGGATCTCTGGGTTTCTGGATGTCCGGCAGCAGTCGTATGTGGCAGGGTCGTAACGGGGGCTCGGAAGGCTGAAGGGCGAGAGAAGCGGAGATCAGAGTGAAACGGAGAAACAGAATCAACAGCAACACAGGAACGGGCGGAATTTAAATCGTGGCAGGTTCAGTTGGAAGAGCGTTAGGGTCTGTTGTCAACAAGTTTAAAATATATAAGGAACTTGGGTATTTTACTTACTCGCATCTTTATGATGTTTGCGTTTCTCCTATACTGAATTATGCTTCCTGGATCAATAAGAGGAGAATGTGAGGTGATAAGACTTTGGAATTAATATTTTTGAAACCAGGGTCAATACGAATCGCACAATTCTCCACAGGCTAAAGAGCTTCAAGCTGTTTTTGAGGAAGCTGAATTACAGTACATGTACAGAAATAAAGATCATTGTGGAGTTTGTCCCTGTGTGGGTTTGTTTCAGCTTCCTCCCAGTCCGAGGACATGCAGACTGGGGTTTGGTGAATTGGACGCTAAATTGATTGTAAAGGTGTGAATGTGAGAGTGAATGGATGTTTGGATAAATACAGAAATGACAGTTTCATACCCATCTGCTTCTGCTCGTCGAGGCTCATCCACACCGTCACTTTCCTGCCGGAGGAGACGAGAACGAATGTGTCATCTCTACTTCATTCATAAAAATACAGACGAAAAGCAAAAACTGCTCTAATCTCCTCTCTCTAGAAATCTTTAGACCCAAAGAGACGAACCATTAAACAGGTTTCACGCAGACAAGTTGACGTTTCCAAAACGTTTGCAACAGGCTGGGATTTGAAGTCAAATATTTGAAATTTGAATAAGGAAAAATCTATTTTGCCTGTAATTTGTTTTTTTTACATCTAAATATAAATAAATATCTGCATCTGAAATATCACTGTGTTCTGTCTCAGTAGCTTCCTTTAGTTTCCCCCTCTCACTGAACAGATAAAACACACAAGTATCAAACACAAGTCGTTAGTACAAAAGAATTCCATATAAACGTGTCAACAATACGACAAACAGGAAGTTACAACACATAATTCAGCCATGCTCATTCTGTGACGGAGCTCTTCAGGCACAACGTGACAACAGGACAGTGTGAAGACACATGCAGGTACGAGACGACTTCAGCAACATGGCGGCCGCTGCGGTGAATATGCGTGACGGTGGTGACTGGACAACATGGGCGGTTTGTTATGGATGCGTGAGGAAGCTGAACAGTGCGGCCCGGCAACAGCTGACACACAAGACAACACACGATGGAAGACAGGGCGACACACAACGTGGACGACGTGGCTCTTACGAGTCATTTCGACTCTGGTAAAGTCTCTCCGGGGTTTTCTGCCCCCGCTGGACAGGCCGAGGTTGGCGACTTGGGCTCGGCTGGCGGCATGGCCAGCGGCAGGGGAATGGGCTGACTCTGGCCTTCTGAGCTTTCTGGAGCCAGGTTAGATTTGGGCTGGCCTATGATTACTGTGTTACCTGTTGGGTTGGAGCATGAAGACAAGAAGCCTGCGGTGTGAGAGCAAGTTACATTAAATAAGACAGAATAACATGGGCTGACGTCGGTTCGCCTTTCAGCACCGTTCAGACACATTTTCAACAATAATACACACAAAACAAATGAATCCCCAACAATTGATATATCAGCATTTAAGATTGATTGCGGATATGGAAACTTTTATTTCACAGAACACTTAGAATTCAACAATTCGACTGTTGGAGTCTTTTGAAATCCACAGAGAAGATGTGCTCACACCTCAAACCACCACTTGGACACATGTTATTAGTGCGAGGCAACAATTCAAGTCATGAATGGTCCTAAGTCTAATACTAATGTTTGGTTTTGTGTCTGAGCTGAAGAAATCTTTGGATTTCTGTTTTGTTTCTCCGATTTCAGCCATTGAATAACAGCCGTGATCAGACATTTAATCTGCTGAGCTCGTACAGCTGAAAAATTACAATACAACTTTGTTCTCTTCACACTTCATGTTTTAAAGGAGATGGAGGATGTTAAAAGTTAAAAAGTCCCACGTGTGTGGTAAACCAAAGTAAATGATTCTTTTTACACAAAATATAGTCTATAGTTAAAGAATCTAAAACTTTCATGATGCACTATGGTTAATGGACCGAGGGGAAGGTGCGTTAACAGCTCGCCAGTTCAAGGAGCTCATTTCCTGCCTGTTTGTATTCATGATAAATCTACTCAGATAACAGAGGATCGTTAAGTTGTCGTCTTGTTGGATGTTTTATCGTCTCCCAAATGCACAGTCACTGATGAACAGTCAATAACAAAGAAAGAAGATGCAGTCCAGAGTTTAACATCTCTCAACACGATGTTAAACTACCACCTCACCCCCCCGAGCTCTCACCTCCGTCCTGCTCTGCTTTGATCTGGGCCTCCAGGTCCTCAGGGTCCACGTACTGGTAGTTGTCATCGTCATCAGGTGGTTTACACTTCCCACAGCAGAAACAGCAGCAGCAGCAACAGCAGCAGCAGGTGAACAGTGTACAGCACAGAACCAGACCCTGCAGGAGTGAACACACACAGAGAGGAGCAAGGTTCAGCCTCGTGGCAGGAGGCGGAGATACAACCGTCTGTACCTCCTCAGGAACCATCAGAAGACACAATCATCTGTAGGAGCCGTTTGAAACCCACAGAGACGATACGCACGTACCTTAAACCACCATTTGGACATAAGGAAGTAGTATTTGACGCTTTCCTCTCCAAACTGCTCGGACACATACAGGCCCATGGAGCCGTACTCGTCGTAAATCTTCCTCTTGGTCTCATCATTTAAAATAGAGTTGGCGTTGTTGATCTCCTTAAACTTATCCGCCGCCTCCGGGTTGTCCGGGTTCTTGTCCGGATGGTACTTCAGCGCTAGTTTTCTAACAGAACAGAAGGAGAAACAAAATAATGAGACGTCGTGTTGAAGGGTTCAAATCTGGTATTTATTTCTTTAGCTTGTTCATGAATAACAAATATTTAAACATCTCATTTGTCCTGTTTACTCAGGGAGAGGATTTAAATGAAAGGTTGCTGGTTCTACCACCAGATCAAATTCAGATGAACAGAAAACCCACAAAATTCAAGCTGAAATCATGACTTGGTCTTATTTACAATATTTTATAGATGAATTTCTGATAATTAAACATTATACGTGCTTTTATTAACAAACAAACAAGAATAGATTATTTCTAAATGAGGAAAATCATTATTTTCTTGCAAGCAAAACATTTCCTGTCAGTTTCTCTTCACAGGGAGAAACTTACTCTGCAGGAATACGACTTAAGGCCATTTATGAGACGCATTTTCCAACACGACAAGGAACACGATTATTCAAGTGAAGGATTAAGGAAATACCTGATGTAATAATTACGGTGCCATTACCCCGTCTACTCTGCACAAACTAATCCAGTCGACTGAGACGGCTTAAAAAGTTGAGTAATACTTCACATTGCTGCGCGCTCACCTGTACGCTTTCTTGATGTCCTCAGCAGTCGCTCCTTTCTCCAGCCCTAGCACCTTGTACACACTCTCCCCAGCTGTGGACATCTTCCTTTGGGGACGGGAGGCGTTTGGTTCAGCCATGGCTCACCTCTGTCGATTAAGAAAAATTTAAAATGAATCAAACATCATTACGACTCATTATTTAAGACCACGTAACGAAGCAGGGTTGAGCACAGCAGCATCAACACTCTGCTGAGAGAGCGATAACATCCGTTTGTGGAAACTTCCCACTGCTGCTGTTTGCTGAGGGAGAAGCCTGGAGTGCTTTGTATAGATTGTGAGTCATATAGTGCAGAGGTGAAGGTTTCAGAAGTGTAAGCTGCTTTCAGAACGGCACTGAAGTGAAGACGGTTTCCTGAAGTTAAGGGAAAAAGTCCCACCTCCTCCATGTTAGTGGATGGCACAGACCGAACTACAAACACACATCCTGTGATATTTTAGCATCTTTTTGTGAAACAAGAAAGAGGAGATGTGTCGTCCATCTTTGTTTACAGTCAATGGGCTGACATCATCCACTAGAGAAGAAAAACATTATTGCTTGTTTGCTTAGTCGAGCAACAAATTTTTTTAATTTTCAACTGTTGTTTATTGGTCAAAACGAGCTGTTTAATGAGTATGTAATAGTTTGACATTTTAAAGAACAAACAATTAAAAGATTATTAATTATACAACAGTTACTTGAAGCCCCATAACACATCCTTACATAAAGCAATAGAATTAAACTACATTGTACTTTCACTTTAAGAATATCCACTCAACAATGCAATAAACAGGACAAAAACACGTAGTCTAGGTCCTACATCGTTTCCCCCCCAACAATTCAAATGAATGAATACAGTAAAACTTAAATATTGATTTAGACCAACTGTTCTTCAAGTGAAGACACATGATCGTCCACTGTGTCAATCCCACCTCCTGTTAACAAAGACCAGGATTATGATGGTAATTCCCATATAAACCAATTGTACTGCAATGGTGGGGGGGTTCGTAATGAGCCTGTATCGACTGAACAGCATCACAAGCAGGATTGTAATCAGCGCAGAGCTTTACTCTCCACGGTGTTCGAGAGGAACCGATCCTCCCTGGTGTGTCTGCTCTCACACCTTATTCTAGTCCACGTGGTTCTTTCATCTGAGCTGAGCTGTGAGCAGCAGCGTCTCCTCCAGTCGTCTACACACATTCAGATTACTGGGGCTCTAACCAACGATTAGTGTGAAGATTATGTTCAACTTTCATTTCACAGAATAAACAAGAAAAGATGTGTATTTATGTTCACGTTTTACGTAAATATATGCTTTTTTTCTTAATTCAAGTTCAATATATTTGGTTGTATTTGCAATATATATCACTATTGCGAATTTTTTACTTCTTAACATCGGTATTGGCCGCAGCCGCCAAAACTCCACATCAGTCGTGCTCTAATTGTCAGTAACGTGTCACAGGGAACTCGCTAATGTCCACAAAGTGTCTCACATCTACAATGAACAGCAGGATTCCTCTTTACTGAACAAACACACACATACAGGCTCTTATTCAGCCGCACAAATAATGCTGTGCGGGTCGTTGACCAAAGAAGATTACATTTTGCTGATCTCACAGATTACCCGTCCAAGTCCATGTCAGAGAGGGCCAACGTCCCGGTCAGAGTCTGGCCAAACACTCGCACGCCCCGACCAGCTAAGCATGTATCCACAGATCCGTGCCGCTGGGTGACAAACAGAAGGTGCTGGAGCGAGAGCGAAGACGGGGGGAGAGTCGTACTGTACGGGCTGTGCGGTCGACTGCAGCGAACCCAGAGCAAAACGCTCTTATTAAGCTCTTCTGTTTTATAATTTACACACAAGACAGATTTACAAAGGATTAAAAACTCGCAATTATTACAAATAACACAGTGACCCCAGCTTATACAGGACCTGAATACGGTTCTGTTATTTCACCAAAGCCTCTCATCTTAGTTATTGAAGTTATTAAGAGAAAAGAGCGGCTGAGGGGGAGAGCGGTTTCCTCCTGAATATCTTTCATCAGATTCATTCGTTGATTATTTAAAAATGAATCAGTGCCGTGCCCTGTAAGATAAAATACACCTTCCTTGATACCACCACTTAGTTCCTTTAACTTTCAGTAACGACGTTGGAAGTTTATCGTTAAACATGGATGTATTTCAACCAATTATTTGTCCATCTCATTTGTTTTGAACTAAAAGCTTGCCAAAGAAATCAAGAATCCCGTTGGAGGAGAAAATGACACAATTTCAAAGAGCTTTTCTTCAGGCGACATCTTCAAATGGCTCGTTTGAATCAAGCGATCGGCTCAATATTTAATCTTAAACTCAAAGTGTAAACCTCCCCCACACTGTGACAGCAAAGTGTTTCAGACACACAAACACAAGCGCTCCAACAATATCTGCTCTGTTCTTCCCAGTCAAACACAAACAGCGCTTCACTTTGTTCACACCCAAACTTCTAATGTGCTAAAATTAGATCCCCCATCCAGAGGGCGTCTTCCAGAGGAAGTGAGAGCAGGACAGGTGATAATCAGCCTCACTGACTCAACGCTTGTGCTTCATGGGCATTTTTCTGCTTTCAACAAAGAAAATCCCCTGAATCATAATTCACTGCACCAAAGCAGCTTTGCTTTGACAGTCCTTCATCCGATTAGATCAGAGCCTGTTGTGAAAATAAAAATAAAGCTTCACACATGCATTTGTAATTGCAACATATTGTACTTGAAGGTTTAAACTGACACTATGCACCTATTTTCTTCTTTACACAAATGTACACGTGTCACTCGGGTCACATCAGGAGTTTTTTCCAATGAAAGAAACATTTTCAAACAAAAAGATTTAAATAACACCAATATAACACTTTGATGGTGTAAAAGCCAATTGATTAATATATTTAAAAGACTAAATCTGCAGATTAATTGATAATTATTAGCTGCAGCCTGAGCAGCAGCTCTGACGGTGTCACTTCAGTCAAGCATCTGTTAACTCTGGAGTATAATTTAAGCTAAATGACAGCATTTAAAGAACAGAGAGAAAGCCTGTCAGGCTAGTGACTGGAATAAACGCTGCAAAGGGCAAATGAAAAAGGCCTTTTCTTTTTTTCCTGAACGATGGAAGCGCTGCAGGCGCAGATGGCGTGTCGGCTGAGGCCAAGAAGCAGATGTTAATACTTCACGCATCCTTGGAGCATCCTGCATGGTCCCAGTTCCACCGGGAAAGTGAAACCAGGCCCTTACACATTTGAATTAATGTAAAACCTCGGAGACGCTGCTCTGATCCCACCGTCCCCCTGCAGCTCCCAATCGATCGAGTCTCTCTGAGCCAGCTCTATTAGGTTAATTAGCCAACTGCAGTCATTGCAGCGTCGACTTAAAAAACTAAACTATCTATACACATGGTGCTCGTTCATCAGATGAACTGGAGCGATAGAATGATAATGAAATATAAAACACAACAGCAGCACACACACATTTAGACCCTGGTCCCTGTGGTGGAAGCGCAAGGAGTTCAGCAAAGGTTCCTAGATCTGCTGGAAAGTTCCTGCTGTGAAAAGGCATCTACTGAGACATTGTTGGTATATCTGGTGCATTCTTAATGAAATCATTTGGTTTATATCATCATTGATATACAACTCGTGGCTTTATATGATGCAATATTACAGAACATCAAGCTCAAAGTCACTGAGCAGCTTGTTTGATCGCACATGATCCAAACTGGAAAAAATAAACAACGCCAAAAATAAACATGAGTCACAGCACTGACTAAAAGACAAGATATTTGTAAAACAAATACACTCATAAAACAACAGATTGAGCAATTTCACCAAATCCCTTTCAAAGAAGATTACAAAAATGTTATGAGTGTCCATTAATGTAAACCCGTATAAAACAATTCTAAATCAATTTCAGCCGGTATAAAAATAAATGACACAAACACACTGGATTAATTACCAGCATCCATGATTATTTTTAAAAAGCTATTATTAGTAAAGAGAACAAAAGTAAACTCTTCAAACATCTCAGTCCTGTGCCAGCTCAAGAAAGATTTTTTTCAAAACCACAAGTGAAGAAAAAGATTTGAGGATCGAGGGCAACGACTCCCGTGAAACTTCTCATTCAGCGAGAACAACAGCTCTTAAGATCCGTCAGTTGTGTTGCTCTTAAAATAGATCTTTATAGTTAAAAATAACATCGGCTTTCTAAGGTGTGTGTAACTGTATCTGCAACAACACAGACATGCAAAAACGTTCCACACAATGAACCACACTAAACATCATAGTTACAAGCAAAACAGTCTAATGTCCAGTTTCACACCTCAAAGTCCGAACTTCAAACAAACTTCATGTGTCAAACGACACGACTCTGCTTCTTCTTCTATTGTTTAATGATGTCTCAACTTCCTGCGAAAGATTAAAAAGTCTGAACAAAAAGGTTTTCAAACCGTGAACGAACCAAACCATGGTTCAGTTTGATGCAGACGCAGAACACTTGTTCTTTTGGCTCAGACTAAACTGAAAAGTCAGGGTACCAAACTAGTTAGTTAGTTAGAAAGTTGGACACCAACAAACAAACAAACAAACAAACAAACAGGAAACTAGCAGAACATCTACAGACTCAGATCTCTATGAATCTATGAGTGTTTCTGCTCCACTTTCCAACAGTAAAAGTTCTTCATCGTGTCCACGTCTGTTAAGAAGCATCTGTTTATTCTGAATACTAAACCACACACTGAAAGAAAAAAATCACATGCATGACAACAAAGGCTGCAGTTACTTAGCGCTGCCGGTGCCTGCAGCTACAAAAGAAAGGGAAGTCGCTCTAAATGGCGTGCAGGGCCCAGGAGGCGGTCGATACGACACTGGACCTTCATTACATGGGGATCAAACTGTGGCACGAAGAACAACTGCTGCTGCGTGGGAGGGTCGACCCACTGTGACGTCAGCCATTGGTCGGTGAGCTGCTGTTTTGAAGCCCCAGCTTTGCTATTTTGCACAGCGCCATCTTGTTCTTTGAAACCATAAGTGACCATATAAGGAGGAGCGAGGGGGGAGCCTGACTGAGAGTTCGAGGACACTGAGCGACCATCAGACTGGACCATCTACCGGGGAGATGGCGAAGAAGATGTCAACTTGGAAAGATGAGGAGATCGGAGCGCTACAAACAAAAACACTTGATTTACGCCACAGACTATTTCCAGGTCCTGAACGCTGCAGCACCCTTCACCTGATCGCTCGGGGGGGTTTTCTGTTGTTGAGAACGTCTCCTGCGAATGGCCGGAAAGAGTCTGGACCCGATCGTCCCGTAAAAACATCTTAAATAATCAATCTGCGGGTAAAACGACTTATTTTAAAGATCTGAATACTTCCTCCACCGCAGCCCAACAGGGCCTCCGACTTACAACGCAGGTTTTATGTCACTTCTGCTCATAAGAGGTAGGAAATCTGAGGTTTGTGGTTAACCGTCATGTTTTTATCACCGGAAATATCTCATTGGCCACATCTGTTTGGGGGGGGGGGGAAGAGCACATGTTGGGAGACACAAAGACTTGATTTCCATAATTAGGTCAGTGGATGAACACAACCTCCCACGTGAACCTGATTTTAACGTGTGAGCCATAAAACTCAGTTTCCGCCACTGGTCCTGCAGATCTGAACGTGTGCTCATGGGCTGATGAGTCCTCGGGCATCACACCCTGGACCCGGGGGTGGGGGGGTTTCACATGTTGCTCTGCGGGGAAACAGGCTGATGTTCTGGGACGTCTGTCCGCTCCGGTGGAGGCGGAACGCCGCGTGATTGTCGCCTGTTTGTCCTTGTTGGAGCTCTAATCCTTTGCTAATCTGCCTGCACAGGAGAAGCGGTTACTTTCGGTTTTACAACCCGGTTCTTCACGCACTATCACGGCACCTGCACCCCCATGAGTTCTGTCTCTTCTTCGCCTTTTCAGTCCTGATGCTGCAGCTAGCCGTTAGCTCACTGCTAGCTCCCCTACCTGTGTGGCTGCCTGGAGGGGTCTCCTCCAGCAGAACTTCATGCATTCGTGTGTAAACATGTCAGTCGGCACTTGTGGCCCGTTACACGAAGCGTCCGGCTAGACACAGACAATGCGAAACCCCATTCACGAATTCGCCAATTTCACTAATCACGCCTGTCTGTTCGCGATAATCTCACGCAAAACTCTGCCCGACCATTTCAAAACCACTAACCCGGCCACGCAGATCAATTCGGCGCTGGTTTCATACACGAACGATGCAACATTCAATTGAACAAAGGGTGCGAATCCTCATTAAGAGTCGTTCACATTTTCGCTGCCACCGCCCTGTGAATTTACACCGTGAACATCGAACATGGCGTTTGGACTCGAGTCCGAACGGAGCCTGGAGGCTGTGGTTCCCCGGGACCGTCACGCCCGTGGTACAGGTCGGAAATTGACGGCACGACGAGAAGCGAGTCCACGTTAAATTGGCGGATTTGCGAATGGAGTCCGGCGAGCGTGACGGCTAGCTTAGCTGTGTGCTAGCTAATTTGGAAGTGTCGGAGTAGCTCACCTTGTGCTAACTGGTCGCGGTGTGTCTCGCCGGGAGGTTAACTGGACCATAGAGGCATCCGGTTCCGATGGGCTGAACTCCCGGTTAAAGGCTCGGGAACGCGGTGAAATTAGCCCGGGTGTGGAGAGGTGGTGGCCCGCTGCTGCTGCTGCGGCCGCCCGGTCTCTTCTTCTTCTTCTTCCTCCTTCCAGGAACCGACTGACGACGCGGTGCTTTCAAGGTTTCCCCCAAAAATCCTCCTCTCGGTCCAAAGAGCAGATCCTGAAATCACATGTTTTTATTTATGTCTCACGTTCGTCGTCCAGTTCCCTGATTGTTTGTGTTGCAGCTGATTAGGGAACAAAAGCCCGATGATGCGGTTACAGAGGATTTTTCTCCAAAACACGAAAACGTGAAATTAGCCTTTTTTTTTTTAAAGGTTTCATTTACCCGTAAAGTCCAGGAATTATAACAGAAAACATGTGGTTCTCTGCAGGATGTTACACAACACGAAAATCCAGGGAATAAAGAGCAGGGTTTTATTATTGAATCTGGTCCGTGAACGTCTCATCAGCTGTAAAAAAAAAAGTTTGTCATCACATTTCTCCTCAGAGTTTATCATTTTGATTTATTCACACTTTACTACAGCATTTACAGTAAACTATTTCATTTATGCATTTAATTCTTTAGTTATTTTTAAGATAAGAAAAGTTAAGATACGAAATTTGCAGTATTACAGCAGCAAGTTTAAAAAAAGGGATCTGTACGTAACATGCGATACTGAAGTGTAAGGACAAATATGAATCTGATAAACAGGAGCTGATATAAAAGCCCACATTTTTATTATGAAATGTAATTTAATGGTTTTATCTATATTCCTTTTGTTTTCCTAACATTTGTGTCAATATATTTTATCATCTTTAAAATAATGCATAAGTAAGTAATGTTACACAACTCACATCTTAAGCTGGACCTGTTTCCAATCTAATGCTGAAACCCAAACATTTAATTCTCCTAACATCATAATGTGTCATGTTGCTTCCTGTGACATTAAAAACAACATGAACTACAAATGGGAAAATTGTCCTTTTATTATTTATTTCTCCACATGATACAGTCATTCACCATCACGTTCCCGACGTCCCATTTGGATTAAAAAAAAAAAAAAGGTTTGCCTCTAAGACGAATACCCCTCAACCTGTGAGTCATGTGTGCGTATCCACCTGCAGTTAATGCTATCACATTTGAGGAAAGAAACATTACAGAAGAAACAATTCATACAAAAAGAAGTAACAGAGCGTACCTATTCTGACCAATAGCTGTCTATATGCTACATTCTCCCTTTTCAGTGTGCGAGTTGGTCCCTTTAAAGTTAACTAGTCGAGTTTCATACGGAGCAACCAGAAGATTCATTTCATCAACATCATTTGACGATATTACTGATTTCAATGCCTCCAGGTCTCCTCCAAGAGCAGCTTCTTCTCCCTCACTGATAAACACTCGCCAACAAACAAAACCCCCCCAAAAAAATTAAGACTTTAAAGAGGTTTTGGGATAATGCTTAATTTGTCTGAAGATATATATAAAAAAAAAAAAGAACATTTGCTGAAAAAAATATGGAAATTTTACAGTTGACGTAAAAGATAACTGGAGAAAAGCAGCGTCGTGTTACAGATTGAAAATCAGCTGACATCAAAGACTGTGCTGTCGATTGTGTTATTTTCAGGGATCAACACGAAGGTTCTAACACTCATCATCACGTGGATTCTATCTGCTCAGTACGGTGGCCAGCAGGGCCATTCGGATGTACATGCCGTTCTCCGCCTGACGGAAATATGCTGCTCTCGGGTCCGTGTCCACTTCGGCACTGCGGGGGAAAACAATCAAGGAAGGAAAAGTAAGAATCAAATGGAGAAAGCAGTAAAATAATCTACTATCTAATCTCATATGGGGCCTGTTGAAGGCCATTTAGGTTGAATTCTAATATATTAAAGTCTTGAAATCTCTGGGTTAAACACATTGTTTAGTCTATAAATATATGGTAAACTTTGAAAAATCACCACAACCGTAAAACTGTTGTAAAAAGCCTGAAACGATGTCTCATAGTGTTTTACCTGATTTCATTGACTCTGGGCAGCGGATGCATCACCACCATCTTCCTCTTGGCCACAGTCATGATGTGAGGAGTGAGGATGAACTGACCGAAACACTGAGAAGAGCAGCAGGGACACAGCGGGTTGGATCAAAGATTTCAAAACACGCTGCACACATTGTCAACCCACGACCCGAGTTTACACACGATAGCGTTTGTTGAATCTGACGCGTCATGTTCGTACAAAGAGAGTTTGGATATGAACACGAACTTGCAAGAGGCCAAGTGTGAGTTGAAGTGTAGTTTAAAAGGGAACAGATATTTAAAAGACACGTCCAGACCCTTTGTTCACCCTCCTCTGAAGAGTCGACGTCAAAGCAGCAGTGAAATGAAGCAGAGTTTACTCACGGCCTTGTATTCCTCCTCGGAGGCGAACCTCTCCTTCTGGATCCTCGTCATGTAGAGGACGTCGGTCTCAGGCAGAGCTTCTTCAATGCTCTCAAACTCCTCCTGCAAACCGGGGAAAACACATCATCCCTTTAGTTTGTGTCGTTTGTCAAACTCAGATAAAATATTCCAGCAACTTATGAGATTTAGATTTTTGATCTCTTATCGTTGTGTGCATGTGTACACAGCGCCCCCACCTGTTTGATGCCCTTTGAGGCCACGTAGCTGATGATCTCTGCCGGCATGTGGAGGTTCTTGGGCGCCACATAGCGCAGAGTGATGCGGTACTGGGTCAGCAGTTTGGCGAGGGAATGAACTGTGCGGCCATGTTTCAGATCCCCGACCATAGTTATCTGAGAGAAAACATTTATTATGATGAGTTTTCTACAGAAAGTAGAGTATTTCTGTGAGGATCAGGCTTTAAGCTCTGCAGGATCCTCACCGTCATGCCGTTAACTGTCCCCAGCTCCTCTCTGATGGTGAAGACGTCCAGCAGGGCCTGGGTGGGATGCTCCCCGACGCCGTCTCCAGCGTTGATCACTGGTTTACGGCAGTGACGGGACGCGCTCTGAGGGCCACAGAGCGAGATGAGTTACATGAAGACATGAACACTGACAATAACTCTGCTGTTAGGAAGAGAATGTCACTGAAGCCGTGAGGAACACGTTGAACCCACCTCCACAGCTCCGGGCGTCGGGTGTCGGAGCACCAGAACGTCAGCGTAGCAGCTCATGGTCTGAACAGAGTCGGACAGAGATTCTCCTTTCTGCGTGGACGAGGTGGATTCACTGAAGTGGACGACGGAGCCGCCGAGACGCTGCATGGCCGCGGAGAAGGAGCTGCTGGTGCGAGTGCTGACCTCGTAGAACATGGACGCCATCACTTTACCCTGGACATGAACAAAAAGTCATTGAGCTGTGTGCACAGTAGCAGTGAGACTTTTTAACTGATCTACAGTTCAGCTTCACTCCGATTGTGACAGTTGAAGCTGTGACTCTCAGTTTTTCTCACAGGAAATCGAACCCACTCACCAGAGTCACAGAGAACAGACGTTCAGGGAGTGAAGGAGGAAACTTTCTCCTTGTTCACACTCACTCAAACATCAAACTCTGGTTGTGTTGCTTTAACTTAAGACGTTGTTTCACTCCGTGTTTGGGTTTTCAGACGTGCAGGTTTGTGTATTTGTAAACGACATGACGTACCTTCAGGATCTCCAGGCTTCGCTCCTTCTGAACCATCATACGCAAAGTGTGGGCGACGTTGAAAAGGTGGGAGATCTGAAACACAGAGAAAACACATCAACTCAAAAGCCTCTTACACCTTAGACAACGTTTTGTAAGTTTGTAAACGAACACAACTTGTGTGTACCTGTTCTTTGCTGAACTGCCGCACAGACAGGATGTGCTGGCCGATCAGCGGGTGCAGGAGCGGAGACGTCTGGAAGTGGGACGCCGGTCCAGCGAGTATCTGACCCGGACCCGGCTGAGGGGAGAGCAGCCGGGACAGAGGGGGGGGGTGGTTGTAACCGTCCGCCACAACGGCTGGAGGAAGCATCATCAGCATCTCTACAGAACAACACAGTGCACCAATTATTTCTCCAAGTTAAATAAATAAAACTTCACATAGTATAGTAAATAAACATGTAAGAGAGAGTGTCACAGTAAAGAAGTACCCAGTGGTAGTCCGGGATCAGATGAGCGGTGGGTGCGCGGTGGCAGCAGGTAGCGGCCGTCCCCTGTGCCGCGCCGGGGGCTCGCGGCTCGGGTTCTAATCGGGCCTTCACGGGGAGGAGTGGGACGAGTGTGCTCTGGAGTCTGAAACACAGGAAATACGATACGTGTAGAATCAATGCATCCAAGACGAGAGCAGGACGTCTGCTGAAATATGATTTTATTCACTATTAATACCATAGGAGCTTCTTTAACTGGCTCGGGAGGGATGATGGGGGCCGTGGGCCACGTCTTCACATCTTCACCATAACCTGGAGGTACCAACACCTGAGAGAGAGTTAGATAGCAGGATTATGTAAAAACTAAGGGACGAGTTCCCAGGAAACTTGGTGGTCCTGATATTTGTTTTTCTGGGATGTGGTGCATGAATGCTGACCTGCCCGTCGATGTAGGCCACCTCTCCTCTCAGAACCACACGGCGGACTTTACCCTTCACCTTCAGACCTTGGAATGGCGTCCACTTGGACTTGGTGAACTGCATGGACGGAGGAATCACCCACTCGTGCTCCAAGTCCACCTGAAAGCAAAGAAACACAAGTTTGAACATCATTCGTCTGTGTGTCCCAAATTAATCGTCAAAGAAAAATGTATTATTGTTGTGATTATTTGTGTATACCTCTACGTAGGTGTTTTCTTGGACAGGCAGGTTAAAGATCTTGCGTGGGTTGTCATAGAGACGTCTGATAATATCGTCCAGAGTCAGACGTCCATCGCTGACCGCGGTCAGCAGCAGCGGCAGCATGGTCTCCAGGCCGGGGTAACCAGGAGGAGGACGCTCGCTGTTCTTCTCCTCAACAGAGTGAGGCGCTAACAACGCATCATAAAAACTAACATTATCACATGTTCTCTCTTAATGAAGCATAAATAAACCAGATCACTTTAAAGACGACGCCACAATCTAACCTTCACCTGGACTCACACGTGGATGTGTGGTCAGTGACGACTCACCGTGGTCTGTGGCGAAGCAGTCGATGATGTCCAGGTTTTCCCAGAGTGCTTCCATGTCCTCCCGGGTTCCCAGCATGGGTCGGACCTGCGCTGGACCATCACCGATGTCCGGCACATTGTCCTCACACAGGAAGAGGTGATGAGGCGCCACCTCACACGTGACCTGGATGCCCTTCTGCTTGGCCGCGCGGATGATCAGGATCTGACAGGAAGAAGTAATCAATCATATATCAATCCTCATTAAGAAACTGGGTCGTGGCAAGTATGAAACCTTGAAGAATATCAAAGTACAAATATTCTGAGCAACATAACATAACTCCAAATAAGATTCAGGTATAGAAAACTAAGACTAATATTCTCTTTTGTGCACAGTCGTTACCTCCTCCTTCTTGGCGATGTGGCAGATGTGGACCGGGCGCTGGTAGAGCTGAGCCACCATCAGGATCGCAGCAACCGTCTGCTTCTCAGCGTGAGCCACGATGGGCATCTGCTTGGGCCACTTCTCAAAGTGCTTCAAACAAAAACCACACAGTTAGTTTCTCACCCGAGACAAACCTGTAGACGCAGCTCCTCTATTGGCCACTAGACTGCATTGCGGCGTCTCTCAGCCTACCTCCATCCAGAGAGAGACGTTGTCCATCTTGAGGGTGGAGTACGTGTCGTTCAGGTACATCTTCAGACCGACCGCCTGGCTGGCGATAGACGGCAGCACGGCAGCGTTGTCTGAAGCAGCGCCCAGATACAGGGCGTAGTCACACCTGCAGCCCGCCTTGGCAAGCTGACAACACAACACAACATTTACTTCACATCTATCACACAAAGATTCAAAACAGAAGAAAACTCAGGGATCATCTTAACACGACTTCGTACCTTCTGTACCAGAGCCAGAGTGCTGGCGTCCGTGACGGCCGGGGAAGTGTTGGGCATCGCACACACCATGGTCACGCCTCCTGCCAGAGCGGCTGCCGTACCGGAGGAGAAGTCCTCCTTGTGTGTGGCACCAGGCTCGCGCAGGTGAACATGCACGTCGATCAGACCTGATAAATCATACAACA
Organism: Hippoglossus stenolepis; assembly: GCF_022539355.2. Lineage (NCBI taxonomy): Eukaryota > Metazoa > Chordata > Actinopteri > Pleuronectiformes > Pleuronectidae > Hippoglossus > Hippoglossus stenolepis. Next base: position 19,213,886 of record NC_061502.1, read on the forward strand.
CGTATTTTTTAACTCTTTTTGACTTGTTGCATCAGACATCAGCGACGTGTACATGTGCCCGTGACTCACCAGGGAGCCGGACCAGCGTCTGGGAAGCCATGCTGTCGATGTGAGTCTTCACTGGTGGAGTTGGGCCGATCTGATGAAGAGCCTGCAACACGTCCACGCAGCATTTTTGTACGTGATCATTTGAAAAACTGTGCTGCGAGTTTAAATCGTCATTTCGTTTTCAAAAAGGGTTAAAAAGAGAGAACCGACCTGAACAAACAGCTTCGTGCACTTAATGTCGATGATGAGCGGGACCGAGTAGTCGATGGCCATGCGTCTCGTCCTGTAGCCTTTGGTGACGAAGGAGGAGAGTCGCCGACCCCCGCTGTTCCTCATGGAGAGGTTGATGACCAGGTCGAAGTGGTTTTCCTCCAGGTAGTTCATGATGCTGCGCTGCTTCTCTTTAGTGGGACAATCGCTCTCTTCCTCCTCGAACGGCCAGTCTACCGCCATCACCTGGAGAAGAACAGAAGGGTTACCGTGCCATTTTATAATCTGAGTGAATGGTGCCCCCCAGAAAACAACACACACAAACTGATGAGCATCATGTGTTTTTAAAGCTGTGAATCAGAGACAGAGTTTGGGATTTGTACCGTGAAGATTAAAATGCTCTTTAAACAGCGAGTATACTTTGAATCAAGCTGTTGATCTGGAGCCAACAACTCTGATTTCCTTTAACTTTGATCGTTACCTTGACTCCGTGCTCGGTGTAGAAATCCGCGGTGCCCAGACTGGCGTACAGGTCGTAACCCAGAGACTCCAGCGCCTGCACGGTGGGCAGCAGCTCGCTCTTGTTCTACGATCACACAGATCATTCGTAGACAACGTTGTTAGTAAAAATCTTAAACATGGTGAATCTGCAGCAATAAAAATTAAACACAACAGACCTGAAACATCTCATAGAAGATTTTCAATTGATCCTCTGAGTCTGGATCCCAGTATTCACATCTGAGAAGTTACCAACCAGTCGCACGGTACAAGTACCTTATAGCTGCCGATGGAGAGCAGGATGTTCTTCTTGGGGATCTTGAAGCCCGTGGAGAGCATGGCTTTGAGGTACGCCTCGTATCGGTTCTCCCCAAAACAGGCGACCTCTCCGGTGCTGGTCATCTCCACCCCGAGCACCACGTCCGCTCCGGCCAGCCGAGAGAACGAAAACTGAGGAACCTGGAGCACACGTGACAGAACGTTAGGAGGGAAACACGACGGGCACTTTCTCAGACCGACTCCTTTTACCTCTCAGTTACCTTCACTCCTACGATCCCCTTCCCTCTCATCAGGCCCACGGGCTCCATGTCCTCCCCCATTATGAGTCGTGTTGCCAGGGCAACGAGGTCCACGCCCAGGGTCTTGGATACGAACGGGAAGGAGCGGGACACCCGGACGTTGCACTCGATCACCTTCAGCTGGTCATCCTGTTACAGGAGTGACACCTGATTATAATCCAGTTCATGCTCAGATTTTAACTAAGTACTGATGAGGAAAGTTTAACTACTGCCAATAAACCAGTGTTACAACGAAGCTTGAGTCAACTACTATGACTCACTTCTTCCAAAAGTCAAGTTCGAATGAATTTCACATGAAAAACAATTAATTCGAGTTTATACAAATCTGTGCAACAGCTTCACATTACTGGTTTACTTCACTGGTATTCAAGAGGACATGCAATGCCTCCAGCTGATAGGGAGCGCCCTCTGCTGGGTCACAAGGCAAACTACTTCAGATCAGTTTCTCACCTTGGCGATGAGCTGCAGATTGAAGGGTCCGGTGACCTGCAGCTCCTGGCCGATGGCGTGAACGATGATCTTGATCCTTTCCATGGTCTTCTGGTTGATGTCCTGAGGCGGCGTCACCAGTGTGGCATCGCCGGAGTGAACGCCGGCGTTCTCCACATGTTCAGACACCGCGATGGCCATCACGACCCCGTCACACGCTACCGCGTCCACATCTATCTCCTGGAAAACGGCAAAAAAAAGTAAATGTAACAGACGCATTTAAACATTTCTACCGTTATGTATTTCTATCTTTGTTTTTTCAAACCTTAGCTTCCTGTATGAATTTGGAGATGACGACAGGGTGCTCCTTGGACACAGCCATGGCGTTACTCAGGTATTTCTCAAGGTCGGTGTCACCGTAGGCCACATTCATGGCTGCTCCGCTCAGAACGTAGGAAGGACGAACAAGGCAGGGATATCCCACCTTCTCACAAAATGTCATAGCAGACTGGAGACAGAGGACGGAGAAGGATGACAAATGTAAGAAAACTTATGTCCCTGAATCTCAATCCCAGATACATAGAAAATAAACTGACTAGAAGTTTTACCCATCAAAATTTAGAGTGCTCTTTTTGAAATTCTGACACTAAATATGTGGATATTTTTAAACTGCAGTCGTCTGTACCTCAGTGTCAGACAGCTCCTTCCACAGTGGCTGGCTGATGCCGATGGTGTCCAGCATTCTGGAGAACTTGAACCGGTTCTCGGCGCTGTCGATGAACTCGGGCGACGTCCCCAAGATGCGGCACAGCTGACGGTGCAGCGACATGGCGATGTTGTTGGGCAGCTGGCCTCCCATCGACAGGATCACCCCCTCTGGGTTTTCCCTCTCATAGATGTCCATCACCACCTGGAACGTGCACACTCATAAATACACAATCTAGACCGGGGTAAGAAAATAGCATGAACTTAGGCACAAGTGACTCGGTGCAGTCTTCTCCTAAACAACAGGTGTCGCCTCTGGGAAATACAACACGGCCGAAAAAAGGCAAAGAGGAAGAAGAGGAAACACAAACAGAATAGTCTTGTTCACACTTCTTTGCTTTGACAAACCAGTCACAGAGGTTTTTCTATAGTTTCCAGCAAAATGTCTCGTCTTTACCAACAGTGTCTGCAATCTCCTCTCAGGAACCAACTTAAAAAAGCTGGGACATGCACGATCGGCCGAAACGACACCGCATGCCATGGAAATGACCTAATTTCTGGTATAATGTGTGGTGCCTCCAACGCACCCCCCCCGACCAATCGGCTCCAAAAGTTAATCATCCAGTCATTTTCGCGCGCACACACACACACACACACACACACACACACACACACACGAGTCTTACCTCAAAGGAGATTTCATCAAAGTAGAGGCGGTCACACATGTCATAGTCTGTGCTGACGGTCTCAGGGTTGTAGTTCACCATGATGGTCTTATAACCCATCTGCAATAAATGGGACAACGAGGTTAAATATTCATTCAGGCATATTCAAAAGAATAATCTGACTTTCAAGTTCTTCAACATCCGTTTTCAGCAAACAAATAAGCTGCCCTGGCGGTGATTCGATGAGATCATGCTGGACGTACCTTCCTGAGCTCGGTGATGCAGCCCACTGCGCACCAATCGAACTCCACGCTGCTGCCGATGCGATACACGCCGGAGCCGATCACCATGACGTGCTGGTCCTCGAAGGTCAGGTCGTTCTCCGTACCATGGTAGGTCAGGTACAGGTAGTTCGTGAAAGCCGGCCACTCGGCAGCCACCGTGTCGATCTGCTTCACCACGGGGATGATGGACCAATCGTGGCGCAGCTTCCTCACCGCAAGCTCAGTGCTGCGGGAGAAAGAAAAACGATCAAGCTCAGCCCGTGTATGAACAGATGGACAAATCACAGACAGACATATTTATAAGTGTTTCAGCTGAACAGGAAATATTACAAGAAAATGGACATAACACAACCTGTGCTGCTGCGGCTGCTTGATTTTACAATGTGTACTAAAGACTGTACGAGTTCCCGACCCACCTCTGTACAGCCAGTCCGATCTGCTTGTCGGAGAATCCCAGCTGCTTGGCCTTCAGCATCGCATCTGGAGGCATGGTGCTCTCGTTCTGTCAGAGACGACACAGACAAAATCAACAAAAGTGCCACGTAGAAGAAAGACTCTGCCACTTCTCCAGGACGTCTCCCTCTTACGGCTCCTCACCTGGTTGTACGTCTCCAGCAGCCGCTCGTGGTCGGAGATGTTCTTCATCTTGTACAGGAACCAGCGGTCGATCTTTGTGAGCTCGTGCAGCTGGTCCACCGTGTAGCCGTCTTTAAACGCCGCCGCCAGCACAAAGATGCGCTTGTCTGTGGGAATCAGCAGCTCCTGGTGGACAGAACGGGCGAGAGGAGGACATCATCTTCTGGGCCAAGTCTCCGTTTGACACAGTTTACAGTCCGACTAGTTTCTGTCGAATGTTTCTCCACACTAAACACAAACGGTGATACTTCTTGGCTAATCTCTATTAACAGCTATATAAATGTTTGACTACGAGCCAACGCATGTCAATGTGTTTCTTTTGTTCTCCACACAGACTGTTTACCTGCAGGCAACCAAAACCTGCTCAGGCGTGATTTCGGTTTATGGAAATTAGGAAACACTTAAATCCTGTTTTGATTGTCACATCATCGAACAACTCACCACCGGTTTGAGGATCTACTCAAGATAAGAGGTCAAACGACAACTTTAGAAGAGACACAAGCTCTATTTTGTTTTTACCGTTTCAGAGACAGGTTTGATTGTGTGGTCGAAGCCGACACAGTTCTCGTCCACCATCCTCAGAGCTTTCTGGAAGGCCTCCTCGAAGCTGCGGCCAATAGCCATCACCTCCCCTGTGGAGAAAAGGATTCAAACACTGAACTGCACAATATCGGCTGAAGTGTAGAACATATTTGACAGAGTTACAGTTATAAACAGCAGGTTGAGGTGAGGATCTCAAATACTCGTTTCTCTTTCCAGCACCACAGCAGAGAACGATAATAGCGATAATAACATTTGTGATAAACTCTTTCACCGGCTCTTACCAACACTCTTCATGGAGCTGCCGATCGTGGTGGAAACCCTGAGGAACTTGCTGAGGTCCCAGCGAGGCACCTTCACCACACAGTAATCCAAACTGGGTTCAAAGTTTGCTGTCGTGGAGTTGGTGACAGAATTTCTACAGAAAGACACAAACAGAGAATAAATATACGGGGGAAAAAAGCAACAAATAAGCTAATTTTAAATTATTAACACACATTAAAATACCTTAATTTCATCATCCTCCTAGAAAATGTGTTTTATCCAACAAAATAATTCCAAACCTTTAAAAAGCCTTAGGGTTATAATATATAAAGACAACATTTATAAAACTTAAAAGTTTCAATACTCGGAGCTAAAGACACAATTCTGTTTGCCTCAGTATTTCAAAAGTGTTGAGGTTCGATGATCTGTGACAACGTACTTGAGCTGCGGCAGCGGGATCCCCAGGCTGAGTTTGGCCGCTACGTAGGCCAGAGGATAACCAGTGGCTTTACTGGCCAGGGCCGAACTCCGGGACAGACGAGCATTCACCTCGATGATGTAATACTGCAAAAACATCACACACACACACAGGCTTGAGTGTGTGTGTGTGTCTCTGTATCTCTTTGTGTGCGTGCGTGAATGTGTGTCCATCTCTCTGTATGTGTGTGTGTATGTGTGTGTGTGTGTGTGTGTGTGTGTGTGTGTGTGACCATCCTTGAAAGGAAAGGAGAAAATACCATCGCACAATTCTTTGCAGTAGCAACATTTAAAGCAACACGACCTTGAAGTTGCACCTGGACACACCCACGTAAATATAAGACAGAATGAACAGCTGTTTTTCTAATGTTCCAGAACTGATGTGAATCCTCACATCTGTCCAGTCGACAACCAACTCAATCCCCTGACACAATCCATTTTTCCCCACATATATTTCTCATATTTTTATATTATTTCAATATTTCAGTCCTGTCTTATCTGTTTTGCTGTAACTTTCTGTGAGTGACTGACGGTAAATGTTTCCTCCGTGTGAACTGAAATCATGTTTTCTCAGGACGTGTCTGTTCTGTGTGTGCGTGTCTGTGTGTGTCTGTGTGTGTGTGTGTGCACTAGCCTCACACAGTACCTGTTCTGATTCAGGGTTGAGAGCGTACTGGATGTTGCACTCTCCCACGATCCCGAGGTGCCTGATGACTTTGATGGCGGTGTTCCTCAGCATGTTGTACTCGTGGTCGTTCAGCGTTTGACTCGGCGCCACCACAATGGACTCCCCAGTGTGGATGCCCAGAGGATCAACGTTCTCCATATTACACACCTGTATTACACAAGAATGAATGCATATATACTGTCAAATATCACAAGACACCTCTTGTTCAACTCATCAACTATATCTATAACTTTGATTTAGTAATGGACCTCTGTGACGCCATCACCTGTCAATGCCGGTTTCTTTACTCTTAACAACACGGGAGTCGTATTTATTTACTCACGGTGACACAGTTATCGTAGGCGTCTCGGACCACCTCGTACTCGATCTCCTTCCAGCCTTTCAGGGACTTGTCCACCAGTACCTGGACGGTGTGTGCGAAGGCTGACGTCACCAGAGAAGTCAGCTCCTCCTTGTTGTTGGCGAAGCCCGAGCCCAGACCTCCGAGGGCGAACGCTGCACGAACCAGGACGGGGTAGCCGAGGCGTTCCGCAGCGGCCAGCGCCTAGAAAAGTGAAAGAGTTGAATTTAGATGCTGAAAGTGGATAAAATACTAAACAGAAGCCATGTTTTGGTGAATGAAAGTGAAGAATCATGGCAGCATGTTGGATAAACATCTCCTCACCTGCTCCACAGACAGCGCAGCTTCACTGGGGGCGACATGTTCGCCGATCTCTTCCATCTTCTCCACAAAGACCTTCCTGTCCTCGGTCATCTCTATGGAGGACACCGGAGTTCCCAGAACTTTAACATTATACTTCTCCAGGACACCGAGCTTGGTCAGCTCCACGCCACAGTTCAGCGCCGTCTGACCGCCGAAGGTCAACAGGACACCGTCAGGGCGTTCATTTTTTATCACCTGTGGGAAGACACACAGCATTCACACCACATGGAGATACTCTTTGTTACGACTTGAGTGTTGAAATGTTGTTTGGTATCGTTTGGCTGCTTCTGACATTCACATTTTTGTGTTTGGTACGACCACGTTTTATTCTGAGTTCCCTGAATTATATAACGGAAGTTTACGTCTCCACACCAGAAAGCTCATTAAATCAAAGAGGGGACTCGTACCTGAGTGACGTACTCTGCAGTGATGGGCAGGAAGTAGACTTTGTCCGCCAGGCCTTTGGACGTCTGGACGGTGGCGATGTTGGGGTTGATCAGCACAGTCTGGATGTTCTCTTCCTTCAGAGCCTTGATAGCCTGGGAAACAAAACGAAACATTAGCTGGAATATCCCTCGAGTCCGTTTCTTCAAAGCGATGATTACATTTAGTACAGACACAGCTGCACTGTTCTCTTCTTCTTCTACAGACCTGGGAGCCGGAGTAGTCAAACTCTCCAGCCTGGCCGATGGACAGACCACCAGAGCCCAGGATGAGGACCTTCCTGGGTCGGGTCACATCCTCCGGCTTCGGGGAACCAGGGAAGGTCAGGTGATCCACCAGCTGCTGCTTGACTGAGGAACATACATGTTTTTAAGTTGCTCTACATAAGACACGGAAATAAAAGAATAAAAACTTCAATTGTTTTTACCTGTTTTTGAGGCGCTGCCGTCTTTGTGGTCCTTCACAGTGTCGAGGAAGACATCGAACAAGCCGACCAGATCCGTCGGACCAGCCATGTGCTCCGGATGGAACTGAACACTGGAGAGAACATTTAAATAAATCACATATTTCAGTCACAAACGAGGTGAATGACCAACTACATCCTGGTACAAACTTTATTTCCCCTTCAGCCTCTGTTTCCGAGCACGTTACCTGAACAGGGGATGCACGTTGTGTACGATGCCCTCGTTGGTGTGGTCGTTGGCGTTGGTGAAGAGGACGTCCCAGTCCGCGGGGAGAGTGTCGGGGTCGACAGCGAAGCCGTGATTCTGACTGGTGATGAAGCAGCGATCTGTCCCGTGGTGGATGCAGGGCTGGTTGTGGCCTCGGTTACCGTACCTGAAAGACGAGCGGAAAATCAAACATCTGGGGTCAGGTACCACGGCTCATGTTCACACCATCCAAAAGATGGCCGATTCTTTGTATTACTTCATCACCAATACAGCACCGATTCTAATGAGGCACTATTTGTTGTAAAAATTAAATAAAACTACAATTCAGCCACTAACAGCCTCAAAAAGACACTTATCATAAAAAACCTGAATCACAAAAGTGAAACTGAACCACGACACCATTTGTTTTTAGCTGAAAACAAACGTGTTTCTGTATTTGGTCGTGTTTGAGGTCCAACCCTGTGTTTGAATGTCACTGGACAGATCCCACAGTCCTGTTGTCAGCTGCAGATGCCAACAAAATTCCAGGAGCAGGTTACTGGGAACATTCCCTGCCCGCCCTGACCTTCACACGGAGCCTGATAAAGCAGCCGAGTCAGAACAAAACCTCTCAGACCCACAGCGAGGAGCCGACCCTCCTGTCTTGGCTTGTTTGTTTAGTCTTTTTCATAACACAGCCGGTCAGTCCAACGCTGCTCGAACAAGGGAAGCCCAGACTGCTGAGAACAGCAGAAAACTGCATTTCACATCACAGCTCTCCCAAAAGACAGAGTGTGGATGTGACTGTCTGTGTTTCTACAGGTTCCTTGGCTCCGGCCTCTGGGAGAACAGTTACATCTTTGTCATCGTTTTCATGATGTGACTGAACACTTAAAAACTCACGGATGAGTTTGTTTCTTTAGGGAAAAGTCAACGATTTAGAATGAAAGTTTAAGTGATCAAATGTTTTTTGTTTTCGTGTCTCTATCTGCTTCCGAGGCTGAAAGAATAAGCTTTTAGTAAACGCTGGTTATTCTGTCAGCTCTTCAGAAAAACCCCCACGCTGTAGGTGGGTGTTTTCAAACTGTGTTTTCATTCAGCAGCTTAGGCCTGAGTGGGTTTATGGTCATGTACGAGTTACTGACTTCATCTTGTACGTCTTCGCTCCGATGACCAAAGAGAGCAGCTGGTGTCCGAGACAGATCCCGAAGACTGGCTTGGGGCGATCGACGCACACGACCTTCCTCAGGTTGTTGATCGTGGCCTGACAGAGCTGAGGATCCCCGGGACCGTTACTGACGAACAAACCATCAAATTCTAGAAAAAGACAAGAAAGAAAAGCTGGCACTGGGATCCAACGTTTCATAATGTCAGAGATGCGCAGCAGGAGCCGTGTGGCGCTGACCTGCGCTGTCCAACGGGTGGTCCCAGGGCACCACAGTGACACGGGCCCCTCTCTCAGCCAGGCAGCGGATCTGGTTGTACTTGATGCCACAGTCCACCACCGTGATTCGCAGACTGCCACTGGGGTTAAATACTCGGGGCTCCTGAAAGAGGCACGGCACAGATTTGTGTGTCAGGTTATTCACAAGACGGTCTTTTGATTTAAAAAGGCTATTAGAGAGTTGTCTGTGCCGTTACCTTCATGGACACCTCCTGGACCAGGTTCCTGTGGTCGGGGTTATCCAGGGGAATACTGTCCTCTGGAGTCCCGTCCAGCACCAGCTTCCCCAGCATGGTGCCCTTCTCTCGGATCTTTTTGGTCAGGCAGCGGGTGTCGATCCCTGGAGCACATGGAAGATATGGTCCAACAAAACCCATCCCATAAGCGTTACGATCCGCAGATCATAAAATCATCATCCCCGTTATCTGTGATATTATAAAGTCTGTAACGTGCATCTTTCATTTGTTGTTGAAGTTGCATTTCTGAATTAAATACAAGCTATGATTAATACTAATTCCACATTTCCCATTTTAATGTGTCTGACACTATATCATCTGTTGCGTTTTGGGTGTTCGGACCTTGTATTCCGGGGATGCCATGCTCCTTGAGCCACTGGTCCAGTGACTTGACTGAGCTCCAGTGACTGGGACTGTCCGACAGCTCTCCGATAATCAGAGCTGCAGCGTGGATCTTAGACGACTCGAACCACTGAGGGAGCACAAGAAAAACACACATCACCACGAGGTGTTAGTCTGAGCTGCTCGTCATCGTCTTCGTGAAAGGTTTCAACAAAATCCAAAACTTTTAACGGACGCTCACCTTGCTGAGTCCGAAATCTCCATCCTCGTTGGGCGGCACCCCGTAGTTGCCGATCATGGGGTAGGTGAGGGTCAGCAGCTGGCAGTGGTAGGATGGGTCGGTCAGCGCCTCGGGGTAGCCCACCATACCCGTCTGAAACACTAACCACGCAAAAACAATCGTCAGTGCACGACCCAGGCGAAGAAGGGTTGTGCGTCCCTTTAACACACGTGGTCTTTAACACAATTAAAGCCACAAACGACCAGTAGATGTTAGCAGGTGTTAGCGGCCACCAGCGGGACATAACTTTTGCACCTTAGCGTAATCAAGTGTTTTGGGCCTTGGGATCAACGACACAGGCCGAACTTCGGGGTACGCTGAGGCTAAAAGGTAAATCTGAGATTATACACCACTTTATGTATAAAGCAGGTTTGTTTCTATTCTAGTGGGTGTTACATTTAATTCTGGTTGGTTGTATAGACACATTGCTGAAGGGGGCCCGGGGCCCCCAGAGCAGCTAGACGCGCCTCTGGCAGGTTGGAGCAGGATGAAGATGAAGAAGATGAAGACCCAGCTCCTGATGAAGAGGTCAACCGCCATGTGACGCATATGAAATGACAACATTAGCTTAGCCGACATTAAGGGAACAGACATCTGAATGGAGTTCGGGAACAGGAGGAGGTTGAAGTTGATCTTTTTTACCTCCGATCCGCGAAGTTAGCTCCACGCGCAGGTGGGTTTCAAACGTTAAAGTTGGAAACGAGGGAAAGTGAACTCACCAACTTCCCCGGACACGGACACGGCGGCTCCGAACGGGCGGCCCCTGAACGTGGCTCCGTCCTCCAGGATCAGCGTGGCCATGTTCGGGTCAAAGCTAACGATGCTAGCGAAGTTTCCCGGGAACTGACGGGTGGTTCTCTGCGGCGCTGACGAGCTCCGGTCTCCACGTGAAGCTCACGCCGCGAGGAGGAGGAAGAGGAGGAGGAGGAGGAAGAGGCGTGAACGAACGAGGAGGATGAAGAGCAGGCTTCTCCGCGGACAGAGAGTTGGAGAAGGAGGGAACCGGGGGAGACAGAAGACGGGGAGTTAGCGGGAGAAGTGACCGGGCAGTGAGACGGGACGATGCGGGAGAGAGTCCCACACGCGCCGCCGGTAGAGTGGAAGTCAGCGCGGGGACCGGAGCGGTGAAGTTACACCCGGTGACACGACGCGTTTCCGGGGAGCAACTTCACAATAAAACCCCCCAAAGTCATGATTCTATTTCTTAAAGGGTTACTTCAACGAGAAGTGAAAGTTCACTCATTATCTACTATGATGGGAGGAGGGGGGTAAACAGTGTTGCAGCCATTCAAATATAATTGAAGTGAATGTCGACCACTACTTCAAACACAACTTGCCTCCATATGCCTGATTCCTCTGTGGTCCACACATGAACGTGAGGACAACAGAGGACTTTCAGGCTAAAAACATGGTGATAATGAGGCCGTTAACTCAGAAAGTTCAAATATAACCTCTGCAGAAAGATGCCAGACGTCCACAGAGAGACACAGAAGGGTGAAACGAGAGAAGCAGGACATCACATAAGAGACTGAAGAACAAAATGACCCCAAAGAAACACGTAATAACCTTCGAGATGAAAAAGATACAACAAAACCAGCACAGAAAGAATAGAAGACGACCATAATGTGTTTCTATACAAAGTCTGTATACAGAGACTATGCAGGGCGGCCGTGGCTCAGGAGATAGAGACTTCTTACCAGAAGGTCGTTGGTTTGATCCCCGCTGCCTCCAGTCAGCATTCCTAAAAACATGCTGTGTATGAATGTGTGTGTGAATATGTGAATGCGCACACATTCGTACAATACGTTTGTAATGTGAAGCCCTTTGTGTTGTGTTGATAAGACTGTGAAAGCGTCACAATACATACATGACTGGAACTTTCACAGGTTAATCCATTCTAGCAAATTATTTTCAAAAATCAATGACAATCGCATGTTGGATTTTTTATTTTGAAGTTAGAGTCTCTCATTTCCGGTACAATCGTGCAATTCACTGCACATTGCGTCACGCCGACGTCACTCCGCTGGCGGGTTGAATGGGGGCACGTGCATCAGCAACTTCGCAACATCTGGAGTTTGTACTGAAGAGTTTTATAAAACACGGTAGGAAGTTAATCCTGGAACATACACATGGTCACATTGATATTTAACACAGTGAGCACGTGTTACTAAAGTTTAAACACAGTGAACACGTGTTACTAAAGTTTAAACACAGTGAACACGTGTTCCTAAAAGTTGAAAACTCATTGGCCAATAGGAAACCCAACAACAAATAACAAAACACAGCAGCTACAGATTTAAGGGCTACTAACTCTGCAACAAGTTGAGCAATACTTGTTGATTCAGCTCTGCCATGTCAATATAGTGTTTTCCTGACGAGTCATGAAGAAAGATAAATAGAGGAGACAAGTTTATTTTTAAAGCACATTTATAAAAGAACCAGAGGTGAACAAAGGGCTGTACAATAAAAAACACAAAGAGAGAAATACAAGAATAAAACAGAACTAATTAAATAAAATAAAATAAAATAAACGGCTAAGAAGTGAATTTAAAACAATTAAGGACACTTTTATTCTTTTCTTGTATTTCACATCGGGACTTCCTTAAAATTTATTTAAAAAATAAATAAACTTGACTTGATTAAATGATGGAAAGTCTTGAGGTGGCGCAGCAAACACACCATCATCTTTACCCCTCGTCCTGGACTGAGGGACGTTCAGGAGCAGCTGGTCCGAGGATCCCAGAGATCTGGGATATTTAATGCTTTAAATACGAGAACCTTATACTATATTTGACTGGCAGCCGATGAAAGACCCTGAATGTGGCACAAAGATGACATCTGATATGTCAGGTTTGTGTTCTGGAGGGACTTTCTGAGAACTGGGATCAGCCTGTTTATGTGGAGGGGATAATGGCCGTCAGAGGTTGTGTTCAGTGAGCAGGATCCGCTCGGATGTTTCAGAAAACATGATAATCTGATCCCTGCTCTCTGACCACTGTCCTGATCCTCTGCCCCACCCACACTGTGGCCTGGTGCGGCTGTGGAACGCAGTTTAGACAGTAACCCAAGCCTGAACAAACCCAGCAGCTAAAAATACCAACAGTCAACAGAGCGTTGGCTGCTGTGGGCCGGAGACAGGGGGCATGGGAGGGTCTTCACATCAGGGTTGGCAGAGGGATAAAGGGGGGGACAGCTGGGGAAAGAGACGGAGCTACTGCAAAAAACACTGAGAAAATACGACTTAAAGTAAAGTTGAATCAACTTTTTAAGGGGAATATCGCAGGAGAAGTGAAGACTGATGAACACCGAGCTGTATGAGGCCTGAAGTCAAGAAGACAGAGCTGGAATATCCTCCACCTTGTGTTTCTGGAAGCCTCCACTCGTTCTCCTCTCCCGTCTCCTCTGATACGTCGCTCTCTGCCCCCGGAGATCGATGAACTTTGCCCCCGGCTTCAGGCCCCCCTCAGCAGGCAGATCCGGGCCCGGTGCCGGCGGAGGAGCCACCATGGAGAACCTGGAGAAGCAGCTGATCTGCCCCGTCTGCCTGGAGATGTTCTCCAAGCCCGTGGTCATCCTGCCCTGCCAGCACAACCTCTGCCGCAAGTGCGCCAACGACATCTTCCACGTGAGCTGCAGCAGATTCTAAGCGATTATAATATTCTTGTTTTTAATAAAAATTTAAAGGTGCACCCCACCTAAAACTTCTCATCTGAGAAAGTGACCTCCTGTGGTCGAGGTCGAGGCCACAGCTCAGTCTTCTTCCTACGTGTCCTCTGTTCACAGTCAGCTAACCGTCTGTGGCAGAGCCGCGGCTCCTCCAGCATCGCTGCCAGTGGCGGTCGTTTCCGCTGTCCGTCATGTCGCCACGAGGTGGTGCTGGACCGCCACGGAGTGTTCGGCCTGCAGAGGAACGTGCTGGTGGAGAACATCATCGACATCTACAGACAGCAGGAGTCCTCCAGGTGTGTGTGCACTCGTTTTTATCACCTCTTTGGGACCTTTTCCAGTAGAATCACTGACCTTGTGAGGACCAGTAGACCTCATGGGGACCAACGCTCAATCATAATGTGGTGAAACGTCATTTCTGAGCTCCTGGTTGAGGTCAGATGGGAACTGTGGTTAGTTTAAGGATAGGTTTGAATTGGTCAAGGGAAAATTTAGGAATAAGGTTTTTGTTAGGCTGCAGGTTTTGAGAAGTCTTAATAGCACTGGATTGTAATTGTAACATTGAGTGACAACCACCAGGGGGCAGTGCTTTATTACTGCCTCAATAACTACAGTTCTTCGTCAGCAGGGAAACAAACATACTTTACTCACTTTTCACTTTTTCACAGCAGACAATTCAACCAACAGTAGCCAGTGTCTCATAGTAAACAATGATTGTGTGTTGGTGGAAATCAGCTTGAAAGGATAATTACATTTAATTAAATTGATTTCAGATGATACACTCAGAGTTGTAATGTTGTATCTGACCTTTTTTGTTCTGCAGAGATTTAGATTCACCTGAATAATTGATTTATTGTATATATTATTTACTTTATTACATATCATTTGTATGATTGAGGTCATATCTTTGTTGTCTAATGTCCGGTACAACTTAAAAATGTATTTTATTTTGATTCAATCTTTATCTAATCAGTCATTGAGATTTTAGACGTCTTTGTCAAGAGACACCTGAGAACAGGTGAAATTCACAATCAGAAAATAAACACAACACGCCAAAGTATTAATACATAAAATCAACACAACAATGACTTAATTAAAACAATTACAAGAATCAAATTGCAGCATATTCCATTAAAAAACACACATTGCAGAGTGCAGGTGTATGTATGTGAGATGTAGTGACTGGATCATGTGACTGGTTTTAAATGAGAGAAGAGAATAGAAGCTTCAGATGAGTTTGCATAAATAATATAATAACAATGTTCCATGTAGAAGCCTCTTCAGTGCATCTACCTCTGTTTTATAAGTGTGCACACTTACTACAACTCTTCTCTGATAATTAAGTCGTCACGAGTGTAAATCTGTCACTTTCACACCAAAATAGAAGCTAAATGAGTCACTGGTAGAGAGAGAGAGAGAGAGAGAGAGAGAGAGAGAGAGATGTTGGCATCCATTAGAGACAGAAGGGCAGGGGTCTCCTCATTATCTGTGTGGGCTAAAATAGACGTGATTGTTCACAGCGACGTTCACAAATGTTCTGTAACTTGTAGTTTCTCATAATTTTTTCACGGGTGGAAACATTTCTCATGACTTAATCATCGTTTGTGTCACGGACATGTACGTCAGAGGACAAAGGACTGTGATGTTGCATAAACTCTGGGTTCCACTGAGCAGCCGTTTGCTTTTCAGGAGGCTCCACACGCCAAAGCCTGTCCCAAGCACATACATGTGCATGTACCAGCGTGTCTTCAGAGTGAGCTCTGACAGAGCGGGGTTGAGGAGCAGGTTATTTCTGATCATGGGATGATTACATGTTTGGCAGTGAAAGGATCATCTATGTTCACAGTGACACACCTGAGAGGAAGAGTGATGTAGAATCACACAAAAACACATTCTGAGATATACTATACTACACTATGCTGTACTATACTATACTATGCTTACTCTGCTATACTACTGTGCTATACTATACTAATACTATGCCATGCTGTGTAATGCTAAACTTTTACCATGCTATACTTATGCCATGCTTTGCTATAATACACTATACTATGCTATACTACACTACACTATATTATGCTGTGCTATGCTATGCTATAATATACTATGGTACGCTATGATATACAATACTATACAAAACTATACTATCCTATGGTATGCTATATTTTGCGATGCTAAGCTATAATATACTTTAGTATACTATACTACACTACACTATACTATACTATGCTATACTATACTAATACTATGCCATGCTGTGTAAAGCTATCATATACTATTGTATACATACTTTACTATGCTATGCTATAGAAAATATGTCCAAGCAACAAAATATTGTGATATTGTTTAAACCCACAGTTTGAGCACAAGCAGGAGCCAGTTACAGAATCTGAAGGTGAAATCAATGAGTCCTGCTCTTAAACTGAAAGATCACACTCCTGGAAAAAGAGAGAAACTCACAAAACCTGCATCAGCTCAGTGTCCAGAGAAGGTTTATAACAAATCCTGTAAATTCACCTTTTAGAGTGTTTTTTCCTTCAGGCTTGTAAACATGAAGCCGGAGCAGCAGCAGCAGCTGATGTGTGACGACCATGAAGAGGAGAAGATCAACATCTACTGTCTCTCGTGTGAGACGCCGACCTGCTCCATGTGCAAAGTGTTCGGACGACACAAGGACTGTGACGTGGCTCCGCTCAGCAGCGTCTACATGAGACAGAAGGTGAATCAGCAACCGATCCAACTCCAAACACACTCACTCATGATACTGTTTATTTTATTTTGAGGTCAGCATTCTAATCTCTGTGGACTGTATCAAAGGAGATATGATTTCAGTTCCAGGTTTCTCATGTGACCTAATCAGAATTGTGAGGATTTGACCCGTAATGACCTCATACCGAGCGTCTCGTGACCTATGACCTCACACAGTTCCCTCTGTTCCCTCTGGTTCACCTCACTCGACACCCCCTCACCTCAGTTCACTGTCAGACAAAGACACCGAGCGAAACCCAAAGATTCGGGCAGAGACACTGTCGGTGCTGTGGAGGTGAGCTGGCAGGTTCCTGAGGAGTCGAACACGCTCACGACTGAAGCGGGAGCTTGTTTAAAGGTCAAAGGACGATCACAGAATACATTCAACAGTCCAAACTCCGAGAAGTGCGTGAGCGTGTTGGTGGTGACTTCTTATAACGGACGATGGCCTTTAGGAGCCAAACCTCTTTCTTTTTTTAAGTCTTCTATTCGTCTATTTCTGTTTCCTCTCCTGCTCGGATGGTTTGCAAATAGATACTGAATCTGAACTGAAATCAGGACACATCTGCACACATCTGGTCATGCAGCCATTTAAAGGTCAGCTACAGTGACACCAAACATCGTTTTCATGCAAAATCAAACCTATTTGTCATATTTATGTAAAAACTACAGCCTGACCGATATAAGGCGGAAAGAAATTTCCACTTCCAAGATATCGGCTGATATATATATATATTTGATAACCTTTTTTTTTTTTAAATGATCCCTAAGATGTGGTTTTCGATCCCTTATGATAAATAAATGTAATCAAGGTTTGATAACGTCTGAGAGTCACAACGAGATATCAGCTCTTTAAACATGCAATTTGGTGACAGCAGATGTGAACCAGCTCCGATCAGAGCGTGAGCAGCACCTCACCGCGGTAATCACGATAAATAAAGAACCACGGTCACCATGAAACTGTTTCATCCTTAAACACCAACAAATACATAGAACTTCAATTAAGAAAATAAATATTGTTTTTAGATCAAATGTAAACATAAATCTGTAAAATAAAAGTGCTCATATCAGCAAAGACTTGATTAGCTCATCGACTCACAAAGTCACACAAGGACAAAGTGCAGCAGTGTTGTTATGCAGATGGCAGCGGCGGCAGCGGCAGCGGCAGCGGCAGCGTCCGGTGTCGTATCGAACATTTGGCTTTTGTTGACATTTCAGCACCGGCGTCTCCTTCTCTCACTCCGTCTCTGAATCACTCATCTGAAATTCAGATGAGGCCGAGGAAAGTTGTTGATCATCTCAATGAAACAGTTCATTTCATAAACAATGTGTGTGGTTTGGATTTGGCTCAAATCCATAAGAACAGAGAGTTTGTTTCGCTGATGACACTTTAAAGCTGTTACACCGAAGCTGTAACATCCATGACAACGTGAGGTGATGAAGACGAGGTCGTGTGAAGCTTTAAACTGATGCAGGCCGGTGACTCATGTTGCTTCAGCTGGTGACAGACGTCCTCATTAGAAAGTTCGCACAGTGCTTTTCCTCTTTAACTTAACTTTTCACCAACATGTGGATCCGCATACAGACGATCGTGTCGACTGGTCGTGAGTCGTCCACAGATTTCAGGAGTTTGTTCAGGAATAAACGCCGGAAACTTTTTGTTCTGTTTGCAGACGGAGCTGAGCGACGGCATCGCCATCTTGGTCGCCAGTAACGACAACATCCAGGCGGCCATCTCTCAGCTAGAGGAAATATGCCGCACTGTGGAGGTTAAACACACACACACACACACAAACACACAATTTATTTTTAAATATAAAATTTTGATATTGAATATTAAAGGTAAATGTCAATTAGCCTTTCCAGAGCTTTCAACCACAGCTCATGATCTAACTCGAAAACAAAAGCTCATCGTATTTGATTAAACCAATTGGCCACTTGGAATTCGGCCCTGTGGTTGTACGCCGCCACCAACCAGTGCAGTTTCAGTCTGTACTCTCTCTTTTTCCAGTCACATATGTGACCTTTGACCTTTGACCTTTGACCACTGAAATCTAATCAGTTCATCTTTGAGTCCAAGTGACAACTGGTCAAAATTTGAAGAGGTTCTCTAAAGGCAACCTTGAGAAATCATGTTCAAGAGACAAAAAACATTTGTGAGACACCCTTGACCTTTGACATTTGACCTTTGACCACCCAAATCTAATCAGTTCATCTGTGAGTACAAGTGAACGTTTGTGCTAAATTTGAACGGATTGTCTTGAGGCGTTGTTAAGACAACACGTTCACAAGGCAAACAAATTATCACACTGACCTTTGACCTTTTCATCTGCATTCGTCTGTTTAGCAGGATTACACTAAATTAGGGAGGAGCTAAGAACATTTTGGCGAGGATCTGGATCAGGGGGCGGATCTTTAACAGGACGTCGTATATATTTCATTCATTTCAACTTCCAGGAGAGCGGCAGGCGGCAGAGAGAGCAGCTCGCCGCCCACTTCGACGGCCTGGTGTCCGTCCTGGAGGAGCGGAAGCAGGAGCTGGTCGGTCACATCTCCAGAGAACAGGACGACAAACTGAGACACCTGCGATGCCTCATCCGTCGGCACGGCGACCACCAGGAGGCCGCGGTCACGCTGGTGGAGTCGGCCATTCACTCCATGGACGAGCCGCACATGCCTCTGTTCATACAGGTGGGCGTCGCCTCGCGTGTGCTGTTGTCACGGCTTGAGACTGATGCTTGACCTCAACTCATCGTTATCGTGTTATCATGTTATCATGTTATCAGTTATCATGTTATCATGTTATCATGCTCCGCTCCCACAAATTAATATCGGCTTAGTAGTTTTTTGCGATTTACCGCAGATTGAAAACATTTAAAATGTTATATTTCTTTGTTAAAACAACTGCAGTGATTTCATTTCAGCTCAGTTTTTATTGAAATGAAGACAATGGACAAGATTTTATATTTCATGATGTATTTAATTAATGATTAATTTATTAAACTAGTTCCATTGGCATGAATTGAAATAAAGGTTTTACAAGTTGTGTCAAAAAAGGCAATAATCATAATCATAATCATAATCATAATCATAATGGCTACAAAAAGCTACTTAATTCTAACTAATAATGAAACCAATAATATTATAATACATCTAGATAAACATAAATAATAAAATAAATTATGGCCACTCAGCATTCTAGCAAAAGAAATGGCTGAAAGGTAGATTTTAATTTTCCATGTAAAGATAAACACTCTCTGCTCTGTAACTTATATAATATCTGTTGTCAGAGATGGTGCAAATATAATAAGTGTGAACAAAGTGTATATATATATATTTTTTATAAAACAACTTCTTCTGCCTCCCTGAATACGAAGAGCTTCAGTTAGTTGTTGTTCGAACAGTCGAGACAGAAAATTCCTTCATGAAAAAAACCTCCAACACAATTTGAGAATAGAATAAAAAGCAGAAAAAGGTGAGATGTTGACTGAAGAGCCGACAGCTCACAGTTCGCTCCGTCCTTGTTGTTGTTACTAAATCCAGCATCTTTACTGCCGACGCGTCACGTCTGCGTCACTGCGTCTCCTCGGAGGAAACACTGTTTGTTCTGAGACTCAGGTGTCGCTGTTTTATATTCGGCCTCACGCTCCGTCAGAGCAGCTGGTGAAGAAGATGGAGTCGCTGGACGCAGCCTGCGAACGCCACCACGTCGTCCTGGCAGCGTTTCTTAAAGTTTCTATTTAACGCGCTGACACATGTTCGTGGCTCCGAGGATCTGAAGCACAATGTGATTCATTTCATCCCTGTCCTCTGTTCTGTCTCATTCACAGAGCGCCACAGTCCTTCTGGAGACGTAAGTCCCTGTTGTCCTGATTCTGCATGAAATCTTTAATTAAATCATCGGTTTTAACTTGTCCCAAAGCCGTCTGTCTCCTACAGGGGCCAGTTTCTTATCTACACATTTAATACATGGAGGTTTTATTATTTATTTAAGGATTTATTATCAGGCTCAGATTCAGATTTCAGTATTTTCTTCTTGTCTATCGCCAAGACCAATTCCAATTAACTGGGTTCACGGGGCAATAAAGTATAAAGTCAAACATCAGACTTAATTAAATACATTTGACTGAAAATATGCTCGTATTGTACTTTTACTTCTTTGAAATGATAATTCAACTGAGGAATTGATCCATATAACAATGTTTTTACTTCAGTTTTCATCCTTCACATGTTCCTCATGTGACCTTCTACTAGTACACACACACGGATTGAGATGCAGATACACAACTCTCCACACACACACACACACTACAACACAGTTTGTCATATCCAACACAAATTACAGGGTCCAGAACATTGTGATTAAAATTCATGAAACAAGGACAGATGGAAAAAAACTAACCCTATAATTTATATTGAAGATGATAAAAGCCACTGGTCCTTTCATTTCCCATTAGACTGTTAGTGAGTGTGTGTCTGAACATTGTGTGTCGGACATTTAGTCATTTCTTATATATTATGTAGACGATGATCCGCCTGCGGCCAAGAGATCGAAAAACCAAACAACGCTGGCGTCAGCGATCGGCCTCACGGGACCTGGAGATTAGTGTGTGTTTGGTTTATCGATACGTCGACATCAATAACTTGTGACACGGACGTTCGCCTGGTTCAATATTTATCTGTCAAATTTACTGATTCACAATTTGCACATTGAGTCTGTTTTATTTCTTCTTCGTGTTTGGTTTGGTCTGAGGATGTTTGAAAGACTTAAAAACAGGATTTTAATTGAAATAGATCAAATCAGACACAGACGTAAACATTATGACGTTAATGCTTTTGGTCCATTATAGAAAGTAACGTTATAAAATAAAAGGATGCAAACTTTGACAACTTGAACCCTGGAGTCTTCTCACCTGTATGTGTGTGTGTTGACAGAATGGCGGTGACGGCGAGGGCCTCGAACATGGAGCGTCCGGAGCTCGGCTACGAGAGCATGAGCCACTTCTTCATCGACACTGACGACCTGACGGACATGTTACAGAACATGGACTTCTGCTCTGGTATTTAACGAGAGATCGTTTGAGGGAGGAGAAGAAAATATACATGTTACTGAGGTGATAGTGTGGATGGAACATCTGTCCTTCATATGGAGGAAGCATCAAACTCTTCTTAAAGAATCAGTTTGTTTAAACGTCCTGTTCTGCTCACAAACTGCACATGTTTGATAAATAATAAATTTCACTCAGTAAACATCTCACACAGGGAAACAGAGACCTCGAGGATTAGACACAATTTCCTTTAGGCTCCATTTACACAGGTTCGAATAGAGCTGTTTACTGTGTGTGTGTGTGTGTGTGTGTGTGTGTGTGTGTGTGTGTGTGTGTGTGTGTGTGTGTGTGTGTGTGTGTGTGTGTGTGTGTGTGTGTGTGTGTGTGTGTGTGTGTGTGTGTGTGTGTGTGTCTGTGTGTGTGTGTGTGTGTTTTCAGGTGTGGGAGATGAAGAGGACTCTGAAGACGTGGGAGAAGAGTCAGAACTTGACTTTGGCTGCAGATACTGAGAGGTGACTGTTTCCTTTTCAGTCATTTTGAGTTTCTCTGAGGCAAATGGAAGCTGTTTCTGATCTGGATCTCCTCACTGACCTGTGTGGATGAATTAATCAGGTTTATCTTGACCACAGCTTTGTGGTGAGTTTGGTTCTGGTTTGAGAAAACGTCACAGTCCTCACATTAGTTAGTTTACGAGAATAAAACAGTTCATCCTAAACCTGCATGTCACAAAAAGCCTCAAGGGCACAGAAAGAGTTCAGTCTCCTTATGAAACCACATTTAAATTCACTAGATCCACATTTTCATTTGGATCATCACTAATTTACACAAACTCATAAACATCAGTCCCATAAATATGATTTTTTTTATCAGGATCCATGAATTGTTTATCGGAAATGTTGCAGAATCTCTTAATGTTCCAGAAAGTGAAGAAAGATCCAAATCTAAACCATTTCATTCGTCCACCGCTGAAGCAGAGACGACAGCCAGAAGCCAGAAGTTAGAGAACGAGTCACAGAAACGTCGTCTTCAGTTGTCGGTGCACGTTCATGAGTTTGGGGGGCGGAGCTTTGACAGGCGGGCCCATGATGGGGGGGGATTTGATTTTCCAGGATTACCAACCCGAGCTTTAAGGATCCCTTTGTATCAGCTAGTAACACTATGGAAGAATAAATTACTGCACACGATTTAAAAAAGCTAAAATCTCTCAGTGAACATCTTGCAGACGCACTTGACGTCTCCAAAAATGCAAAAGGCAGAACTGTGCTGACGAAAAAAATGCAAATAGTGCAAATGTGTCAGAGCCTGTTTATAGATGTTCTCGTCGGGCGGCTGATGAATTGTAATATTTGTACGATCTGCACCGTCTGAACGCAGCAGCAGAGCGGACGTGTGAAATCATCTCTCAACCAGGCTGCTTACGTAAAGTGAGCGGAGAGGGAAGGATTCCCCTCGTCCACTCCGGAGAGGAGACGGCAGCAGTGTGTTCATGCTGAGTCAACAACAACAACAACAACAGCAGCAACAGCAACAACAGCATCGTCCTCCTCCTCCGCCGAGCAGGGACATGAGGCCGGGGAGAGTCACTGGTGATTCTTTAGACGTGGGACGATGACAATGATCTCATCTTCTTCGTCCTTTGTTCCTCGCTGCAGGTCCCTGCTGCCGCGGTGCCGAGGAAACCAGACGGAGATGGAGGTTCATCACAATCCTCCAGGAAATGAATCCACACAACATCAATCCATCAGTCAGATTCTATTTGTGTAGAAGTCATATTCACAGTCACAATTTGGGTGATTAAACTTTAAGTATAAGTATAAATGA
This sequence comes from Hippoglossus stenolepis, assembly GCF_022539355.2. Taxonomy (NCBI): domain Eukaryota; kingdom Metazoa; phylum Chordata; class Actinopteri; order Pleuronectiformes; family Pleuronectidae; genus Hippoglossus; species Hippoglossus stenolepis. The sequence continues at coordinate 19,237,290 of NC_061502.1, forward strand.
GGAGGTATATTGTACATATATGCAACCTAGTTTTATTGATAATCCACGATTCATGATCACAATCCCTGGATCTGCAACGACAAAGCACAAGGTCTCCTGGGAAGAAGTCGAGTCAGTCACATGCATTGATGAGACGTTAAAGTGATGAAGAGGAGGAGGAGGAGGAGGAGGAGGAGGAGGAGGAGGAGGAGGAGAAGGAGGAGGAGAAGCTCCATGTGTCCCCCCCTGACAATCTAGAGCTGGTCCAACCCGAAACGGCTCAAACCCATAATCTGTATCCCAAAGGCAGGTTTTAAGTCGACTCCTAAACGCAGAGAGGGAGATTCCAGGAGAGAAAATGAATGGTCAGAAATCGTACATTCATAAACCTCATGCGTCTGTTTCCTCCTTCAGACGCAGGAAGTCCGACTTGGCCGCAGTTTTACCTCCCACGTCGTTTTCTTTTGTTCATTGTGTGTAAATATATCTGCCTGTGTGTAGCTGACAGGAAACGCATAGTGGATTTAACTCTGTGGGAGGGAAAAGATTTTCCTTCATGTGTGTTTTCATTCAGGATTTAAAGCCCTTGTACAGCAGAGGATCCTGGGAAGTCCACAGTGTTTGAGTTGTGTCAGTTTTTTAACTCGTGTAACATGATACGTAAATAAAAATCAAAGTTTAAGTGAGAAATGGTTTCTTTGAATTGAGATTTTAATTAAAAACAGCAATTTACATGGGTTAGAGCGAAGAAACTGTTTATTGTCTTTTATTTTATGAATGCAGAAGAAGAATTGTGCTTTTTTTTTTCAATGGATAAAAAACAGAACGACTGAATAGGTTGAGCAGGATGTAAAAATGAGTGGGTAGATAATCGTATTACGTAGGTATGGAAATGATGTTGTTTTTGTTTGTGGGGGGGGGGATTCTGAAAGAGTGTGTGTGTGTGTGTGTGTGTGTGTGTGTGTGACCAGGACACGAGCCATAAGAAAAACAGGAAAGAAGAAATGGTTCACGGTGACACGTTCATGGTCACGTGACGAAACCCCGTGGTCGAGTGATGAAATGAAAAGAGGCCGGAGGTCCACAGATAATATGTTCATTCAAATAATAATAATAAAAGGTTTTTAACTCAAAAAACTAAAAATCTAAATAGTCCTTTTTGTGTATAAACACAAACGATGGAATCTGACAAATCAGAACATTTTTATAAAATGTTTTTATTTTGACGATAATAAATATAGTTTTCACGTAGTTTGTGGACTTTGTGAATAAACATCATCTGTTAATAGACTCTAATATTTAACTTTATGTTTCATATACAGCAGCTGTTTTCTCTGCTTTCTTCTCAATCAACGCCAGAATTTTATTTCTTGAATAAAACTCTGTCATGAGGCATAAAGTTAATTTAGCTGAACTCTGGCTTATTTACAGAATTATGTGTTGATGAATGAACACTGTCTCTATCCCATAGTAAATAAATAAACAAATAAACGTGACTAAAACGTTTTGCTGCTTCACAAACCTCCGAGCTGTCGTTGGCTCGAGGCTCTTTTCCTCCGCTCAGCTCTCGTCCGTGAGTTTTCCAGATGAACAAAGTTTGGAGCTCGATGACACACGTCTGGCTGTGATCCGCGTGATGTGGAGTCGAGTGTGGAACACAATGAGCAGAGGACGAAGAATCACACAGTTCAGCCTGAGTCAGAGAACTCGGGCCGCTGAGGCCGTTTCTTCACGTTGAACTGTCACTTCCATCGTTTCTGATCCGATCGTCACAAACGATGCAGCGAGAAAACTCAACCGACTCTCAGAGAAATGAATTAACTACGATTTGTTTAGATTTATTCTATCGTTACCTCAGTTCGCAGGATTACTCAAAAACTACTCAACCGACTTACATGATATTTTGTAGGGGGTGGGGGGGGGGACCTGGAATTTCTTTCACTTTCTTCATTGATTTCTTTTATTTTCGCCACGATACACAAGATGATTTAAAAACCATAAGAATTAGTTGAGTAGTTTGACATTTTTGGAAATTTATTTCAGTCCTCGTCAAGAAGTCAGATAAGAAGATAATCACTCATGTCCTGTACTTGGCTGGTTAGCTTAGCTTAGCACAAAGACTGGAAACAGGGGGGGACTGCTAGCCTGCCTCTGTCCAAAGGTTTGTTTGTTTGTGTGTTTATTTGCCGGATGACACAAAAACTGCCGGACAGATTTCTTCGAATCTTGCTTGAAAGATGTCGTCTGAGTCGGAGAAGAACTCGTTACATTTTGGTTCTGATCCGGATTCTTTGGGACATAGAGCATTTTAATGAGAATGAAAAGTTTAAGGTCATTTTCATTCTGAATCACATGGAAAACATTTAAATGAATAAACTCTCGGCTCATGTTTTGACACTGCTCCTTGTTTTTAATACACAGTGTTGCTGCAGAGTAAAAGTTCACCGACTAACTGAAATCAGAAAGTTTGGAGACATGGAAACTCCCAATAATCCACAAACAGGTGAAACCACTGAGCTGCTCTGATCTGCTCACGAGTCGGATTCAATTTTCATTTCTCTTTCGTGGATGTGGAAAATTGAACCTGATGTTTGTGCCACAGAAATCGATATATCACCAAAGATATCAGGGTTCAGCCGTTTGTCGAAATACGTTCTCATAACTAAGTTCTCACTCTCATCTTATTATAAATAGAAGCACATTAGAGGACAGAGACAATGAGATGTATTTCATAATCTCGTAGTTAAAACACATTTATCACAGAATCAAACAGGAAGGTTTTTCTTTTACTCCAAACTTGTTTATTATAAAATATAAATGGCAAAAAAGCAGATTTTTTTCATGTCATTTGCTAAAACAAAGAGAACGTGATCAGAGTCAGACACGAGCGTTCACACAGTCAAATCAAGCTTTTTTTGTGGTTTTTTTTACATGTAGGTTTGCATGCTACAGTTGTTACAGTACAGGTGATGCTGCTCTACATGGGGGACAGACAGAGGACAAAGGGAAGCTGATGGTGTGGGACAGTCAGGTGTTCTTCAGCCTCAGAGGACAAAACGAGGGTGCGACATTAGATCCTGGAGCAATGACGTGAAACAACCAAGTTATACTCAGCAGAAGTGTTTTCTAAATTCTCCTCAGCACCAGAAGGTTTTCTCAGAGTTTTCACTAATAAGACATATTAGTCAGAGTTCAGCCTCGTTTAATTCATCAGGGAAAATGTGTGTGTGAGTTCAGGTTCTCGTCTGGTTCTAATCTCATGGAGGGTGTCAGTAATTACATGATCCATAATGTAACTCTCATTATTCACACTGAGTTTATCGCCGAGGGTAAATACCACCATCCTAATTAACTCCAGGGTCACACGGCACACTGACGAGAAATGGGTTCTGCTCAAGTTTAATCAAATGTCAAACTTTAATTTAACCCAGTGATTAATTCAAATGCAAATGACTTGTCAGTGTAGATACTTTAGTTAAAGCTTCCTCTGTGGAAACACTCACACGAACCAGGAACCAGCGAGTATTACCTGACTGTGCACAGAAATGATACAGAAGTGTAGAAGTCAAACATGAGAGAATGTGAAAACCAGTGATGATTCCTTTTGTCCACCAGGAGTCCAGCAGTGTGGGGGGGATAGGGGGATTGATGGGTGAAGGAAGGGGTGAGGCCAGTGGGTGTGAGAGGGGGGGGAGGGTGTCTGAGAAGTCCGTTCCCATATTCTCCAACAAAGTTCTTAAACAACACCTAAGGTTTTACATTTTACTCACATATGCTTTGGTGCGTAATTTGGCACCAGCTGTGCGTAAAATGGCACGAAGAGGAAGGCAGGCGCAGGAACACTCACTAATGTCAGCGGTGGAGTTTTACTTCCCGACCTCGTCGAGCAGATTGCGGTTGATCTGAGCCTGCTCCCTCTCGCCCTCCATCTTGGCCATCTGGATCATATTCCTCAGCATGTGGAAGGTCAGGTCGATGGACAGCGCCGGGTCCTCGCTGCGCTTCAGCAGCTGCACCGCGTTCCTCAGCGCCTCCTCCTCGCCCTCCTCCTCCTCGGCGGGCTGCAGGTGGAGATGCTCCGGGTTCCTCCTCCGGAGAAACTTCAGGATGTTGTCGCCCAGCAGGTCCGAGGCGGCGCTGTCCCCGGCGGCGGCCGCTCGGAGCAGCTCCTCGTCCAGTCGCTGCGTCTGGAGGCGCCCGTTGCCATCCAGCCAGCCGGGGGGGGAGCGCGGTCTGCCGGCGGCGGGGAGGAGGTGTGATGAGAGGAGGACGGAGGAGAGGAGCAGGAGCAGGGAGGCCGGCTTCATGTCCTGGAATTTAAATACGACTCGTTATTAGAGGAACGTTGATGAAATGATCAAACTCATATCAAGACTTGTTGTTGCTCAGCTGCAGCTTCTCAGACCGAAACCTGAGTAAAGTTACTGTCATTTCATGTTTTAGGGCATTTTCAGTTTCACATTATCTTCCCTCCAGTTGTTATTTGCTTTCAATAAAATGTAACTGTCTTTATTCAGAAGCCTTTTTGCTTTTGCTTTTGCTAATTTTCAGATTTGACAGTTTCAAATTCTACAAGTCTATTCCCGAGTTAAAATAAAGGTTGAATGAACGAATCATGTCACAGGCAAGAAAAACGTCCCGAAAGTCAAAAAAGACAAAAAGACAAAACGAAAGACAGAACGATGTGACAGAAGCTGAACAACTTAAATAAAGTGTGATACTCACGTTGTTTCGTCCAGATGCTGCAGCTGAAACTTCGGATTCCAGGTGAGTCTTCGGTCCCAGTGCGCATCGCAGAGAGGACGCAGCGTTTTTATACGTCCAGTCTGCGCCTCTGACGTCACAGCTCGGAGCCCAGACAGCGGTTTGCAAAGTGGACGCGTGTCGAGTCACAGAGTCAATGAGGGAATGAATCAGTCCATCCATCCATCCGTCCATCCATCAGTCCATCCATCTTTCTATCCATCCATCCATCCATTCATCCATCCGGGCTGAGGCAGCTCTCAGGGGAACAAGAGGAGGATCCAGGAGGATTGAAACCTTCCTGGATGAAGGGATGAGGGAAGGAGGATGATGGGATGAGGGAAGAGAGAAGGAGGGAAGGAGGATGAAGGGATGAGGGAAGGAGGATGGGATGAGGGAAGAGAGAATGAGGGAAGGAGGATGAAGGGATGAGGGAGGAGAGAATGAGGGAAGGAGGATGAAGGGATGAGGAGAGGAGGATGGGATGAGGGAAGAGAGAATGAGGGAAGGAGGATGAAGGGATGAGGAGGAGGAGGATGGGATGAGGGAAGGAGGATGAAGGGATGAGGAGAGGAGGATGGGATGAGGGAAGAGAGAATGAGGGAAGGAGGATGAAGGGATGAGGAGAGGAGGATGAATGAATGTAGCTTTAACCCTTTTCTTCTTCTTCTTCTTCCAGGAAAAGAGGAGAAAGTCTGTTTTCTTTTCACATTAACTTGAGTTGATTTCTCATCTCCCAAGTTCCATCATTTGTGAATATTAATGAAACATCAGAAACTTTTCTCTCCGGTCTGAATGAGTGGATTCCTCTGGGAGCTGTCCCTGGTGCTGAAGCAGCTCTTTGGTTTTATATATAATACAGGATTATATATAAGCTATACAACCTTAAAGTGACAGTTTAAACTTCATTCACCATCTTTAAGGACTCAGGCTCTTTGCATTTACTGTAAATTCACATATTGAAAGACCAGATAGGATTTGTGAAGATTATTCTACAAAGGAAGTTTCCCAATGACTTTAATCATATCTACACGTTAGGATGTAGAAACTGAAAAACTGAGTCAAATCACGCATCAGGAAACAGTTCGGCTGCATCGTGCTTCATGTTCAGGTTAAACTGTGGAAGCCAGTTAAGTTTATCCTCATTGAATCACCTGATATTTAAAAACACACAGAGTCTCAGCGCTGAAACTGAAATGTTTCATATCGCACAGGGGGGGGGAAGAGGCTGTTTGGCAGATTTTCCCTGGATCCATCAGACGGTTCTGTTTACTGTTCTCTGAAGAGTGTGTGTGTGCGTCTGTCTGTGTGTGTGTGTGTGTGTGTCTGTGTCTGTGTGTGTGTGTGTGTGTCTGTGTGTGTGTGTGTGTGTGTATAGTTAATTTGGTCGCCAGCCTCCACATCCGTCCAAACAAACAAACCATCCAAAGCTAAGTTGGCTACCAAAGTTAGCGAGGTCAAACACCAATGAACTTCAATTTCATATTAAAACGTTTATCAAATTATAACTAAATATTTATAAAAACATTCTTTATACTTCCTGTGTCTGTTTTGTTATTTTGTGGTTTTGTGGTGAAAGAAAATCATTTAAAAGCCTTGAGAGTTAAATGAGCATAGAAACATTTTGGGGAATTTGTTTAGATTGATATCACTCGTGTCTGTGCTCGGCTGGTTTGCTTAGCTTAGCACAAAGACTGGAAACAGGGGGAAACTGTTAGCATGGCTCATTAAAGGTAATAAGTTAGCCTGCTAAGCTAGGCTAACTGGCTGCCATACAGACATTGGGTGATTTTTTTTGGGTGGTATTCAGCTGCAACGTGACACTTCACCACTAGATGTCACTAATTCCTACACACTGTACCTTTAAGACTTGAATGTTGACGTGAAAGCTACACGACTGTTGAAAACTCATATGTACGATCTGATGTGACAAGAACTCAGCATTAGACACATGTTTATTTACTTGAGGAAACATTGACAAAGACTGTTGCTTACTTATGACTCAGATCATCTACATTTACAGTTTAACAACATATATATTATATATATATATATATATATATTAACCTTTGTGTTTCCTTTCCTGAGGATTGTTAAGAAGACATTTTGGGAAACGTTGGAAAAAGAGTAACTAGAGGAAAAGTACACAGAGGAATCACATAGAGAGAAAATAGGTAAAGAAAATATATTAACTCAAATATAATATGAGAAATTCATGAAAATACAGAAAATCTGATTAAAGAGAAACTAAACAATGTCAGAATCAACAACTTATTAAATTCCTTATAAACACAGTAGGTGTAAATGTACGAGTATGTGTGTGTGTCTGTGTGTGTCTGTGTGTGTTGGTCTCCACTATCAATTTACATTTCCATAAATAAACTTTCACAGACGTTTCTGCAAATTCAAGTTTGACTTTCAAGTGAGAATTTGTCATTCAGAGGAGACGAGCACTTTCACTCGACCTTTATACATGACTCAGTTTTACACGTCACAAATATCACAAGAGCTGGAAGCCTAAAGGAAGATACACACAGACACACACAGACTGACACAGACACACACAGACACACACACACACTACAAATGAGTGTTAAATCGTCATCCGCAGCAACAGGCTGCACTGTGACCGTCCTTCACATCTTGTTGGCCTTCCAGGTCAGGTAGGAGTTCCAGACCACGGCAACAATCTGGACCACGGCCAACCTGCGAGCCGGAGGAAATACACGTGTTTATTTTGGACGAGTTAAGAAGAAGTTCAGGCTATAATATATTATAATATCTACATCCCATAATATGATAAACTACTTCTTCAGTCTTTCTCTCCTCTACTGTATTTTAAAGGCTTCTCTCCTGCACAGAAAACACTGACGCTCCTGAAACACCTCGTTAGTTTTTCCAGATTATTTTCAAGTACTAACACGAATCAAAAATGATCGACCTGAATATGTCTCCTTTAAGAAAATAGCTTTCAGAATAATAATAATAATCACGATCTGAGTCTCATTCTTTGCACTTGATATGAAGTGAAACGTGATGAATGTTTGTACGTTAACGAACTCAAACATTTACCTGTGTTGAAGTGGAATGAAGTAGAAATTTGCGATCTGGACCGGAGGCCACAGCTGAAAGACAAACAGAAACCACCAGGGGGCGCTTTAAAACACACCAAACACAATACTACACTTCAAATGACAATATATTTTCAATCACTAAGTTAATTCGAAGAAAACAAAAGACATATAAACTACAAGCATGTGAAAAAGAAATAACAAAACGACGCAGGGAGAACTTACGTAGTAATTTGCGACCAGGGCGTCTGGGTAGTCCTGTGAACAAAGGAACGTTTAATCAGAAACATTTCACCGAAACATCCAGAAGCTGAAAGAAGCTCCGACGAGTCAAGGAGATCGATTGTGTTTCGAGGCGAATTCACAAAAGTATTTCAGAAATAAAATTGGTTTATAAATCAAGAGGAATCAGACTCACGACAGAATCTGAACTAGAATCTCAGTAGAGCTCAAATCCCCAAACAGTCCGTTAAGTTCATATCTCATAAATATCATAAATATGTCAAGATCTGTTATTCCACTGGGCAAACAGTGAAAACCTGAAGGTTCTATATCACAAGGTTAAAGAAAGTGAAATAAGAAATGTAATGATCTCTTCTCCGACCGATAACACGTACAACAAGTTTCATGGAAACACATTCGGTGCTTTTTGCTAAATTCTGCTCAACAAACAAACACGTGAAGAAAACTTCCACCTCCTTGGTCGAAGTTTTCTAACTTTATTATATTAAAATATGTAACCGTCGAGGTTAAATTAGTTCAAATGTATTTAATCTTGTTTCGGAAAACATTGTTTAACTTGAAAAAAAATCTACACTGGTTTTTGTTAAATGAGTCTTTTTGACTGCACAGTAAATATGAAAGAACAGAGTTTACACAAACACACACACACACAAACACACACACACAGGATCTAACAACACTAAAAACCCTGTGTCATCTTCTTTAAAGGTCACCTCCACATGTCTCGACATATAAAAACAAGGAGCCAATGTTCCAGCCACAATCTTTCTACTGCCTGTTTTTTATTTTGTTCCAGGATGAAGTTGTTTTCTAATTACGCTCGAACAAGCGACTTCGCCACCTGAGGTGAAATCGCCGCCCGTCAGGAGCTCGTCAGACGCTTCGCTCCCGGACGCTGGAGGGAACCAGACCTTTCCCACTCAGATCGAGCTGCTGTGATTGGCTGCTGACCTGGCCAGGTGAGCCCCCAATCGCCCTATGTCAGCTGGGATTGGCTCCAGCTGATATAATAATACAATATAGTATAATCACCTATATGGTTCGTATGAGGAACAAAACCAAGACAGCGTTCGAGACTCGAGGTGAATCAACAAGAAACGACTCCTTTAATCAACGGGGCGTCTGATTGGTCAGTGGCTCCGCCGGCGGCTCCATTAATTCTCGCCTCACATTTCCTCGGGGCCAGACTTCGTTGTAATGAGCAGATTCGTCATTTATTTTCTGTCCTTTCTGACATTTACCAGTTTGGCCTTTCAGCTCCCCCTTAGTAAATAATTGATGATGATCAGCGGCGTGTTGGGTAAGCAAGGCGGTGACGGACGTTTGAGCAGCTGGCACAAGACGACAGTTAGCACTGACCTGGCATACAGACAGACACACACACACACACACACACACACACACACACACACACACACACACACACACACACACACACACACACACACACACACACACACACACACACACACAGGAATGAGTCACTCTGGTTATTTCCACGGTCCCCCCCACCCCTCCCCCCCTCTCCCTCCATCACACAAAACAGTTTCTAATAATGAGGAGAGGTGAGTGTTGGAGGTCAGACGCTGAAAAAAAAGCCAAACTTCCTCTCTGTGTTCTCTCATTTTCATGTGTTGTGTTCGTACATGAAACCCACTGATCGTTTACTGACCGAGTCCAGAGTCAGTTACTGTCACGTCTAAAGTTTAAATACCAGGTTATATCAGGTGCAGAAAGGTCACGCTGTTGTTTAAAAACGACTCAGGGAGACGAGACGGGAAAACCTCTGCAAGTTGAACTCAGTTATTCACCATGTGCATCAATTTACTGACGATTAGTTCACATTTTGTTCTTAATTCTGACTTAATATGACAACAAATCACACAACAATTTCTGTTTACAGTCCATCGTCATATAGAGGCTGTGCGGTGTGTGTCTGTGTGTGTGTGTGTGTTGTGTGAACCCTGTGTCGTGCTTTTAATGCAGCGCTCATGAATAAAACATGTGCTGAGGACACATCAGGTCAAACACTGAACCTTTAACCCGAGGACAGAAACATTTGAGCCTGAGAGCTTTTCAACATTTCTTCGGATAATAAACAGTTTATGGGACAAACCTCTGAAACAAGAGAAGAAGAATCTTGAGAGTGAGGTTAAATGAAAAGTCAAATTACCCTCTTGAGCTTGGCGATGTTGTCGTCCAGCGTCAGTCCGTTGAGAGCGCCGGAGATACAGAGGAACGCCCCCAGGAAGCACGGAGCGAAACACAACTACGACCACAGAAGAAGAACGAGGAGGAAATAAACACGAGACAAAAGAGAAACATAAAAACATAAAAATTCATTAGATGTCTGTTAATGAACCTGAGGGACATGAAGTTTATTGTAGCTCCTGATTAAATGTGTGCGAGTCACATGCAAACAACAGCAGATCGTCAGCATAGAGTTTTACATTCAACTGAGTTTGTGCCGTTAAATACATTTAAAGTTTTTACAGTTAAAATGTCTGAAGTCATTTGTTTCATTAGGAATTCAGTTCAACATTGTGATGGATTTGAAAAGCATCTTTAAATGTGTGAATATTTATGAAGCTGAAATAAGTTGATAAAACCAAATAGGAAGTTTTGTTTTGTTTTGCATCCTCAGAATCAGAGGATTCATATAAATCTCACGCATATACATGAACTATATTTTCTCTTCAGTGGATTTTGTATATTTTGCTTCACACTGACGACGCTCAGAGGAAACGTGATGAAAACACTTCGTCGGACTCTGGTCTCTGTTGCTCTGACGCAGGAAGACGCTGCTTCGCCTTCAATCAAGTCACCAAATGGTTCGTGGGTTATTACGCGTACGGAGGCGGCCGCGTGCAGCCGGTGTGACCACGGAACTATTCAAGCATACGAGCAAACACTTTACGTTAAACATTTATTAGAGGGACGTATTGAAAGCTCTGAAGTCGTCCTGTGGAGATTTTATCTGTTCTGCTGTAGTTTTATACAATCAACCACCAGGGGGCAGAGTGAGGAGAGAAAAACAGCTGCTCCCTCAGTTCTTTAAGAGGAGAGCAGTATTTACTTTTACTGTGGTTCTTACTTTTACAGTTGGTCGTCGTTAGCATATTTTTTATCTATTTATTTGTACTTTTACTTGAGTAAAATGTTTGAGTACTTCCTCCACTTCTGCTTTTGAGTTAAAGTTAAAATTTCTTTCAATATAGTTTTTATTCTTGTTTGTTTTAGGTTTTGAACAAATGATAAAATATAATAAATTAGAACTAATGAATATTTTTACTTCTGATTTAGTCAGTCTGTTTTGTTTTGAAGAAGAAGATGAGGAAGAGTGAGGAGGAAGAAGAAGAGGAGGAAGAAGAACAAGAATAAAGAAAGAAGTCGTCGCAGTAGACGAAGAAGAAAAACATTTGTCGTCACCTGATCAACCAACATTTTCTTCATAGCCGAACTTTTACTTCCTCCCACGACCAGTTTGTCCAGAACTTTGTACCAACTCCCGACGACTGGACCCTTGAATAGAAAAACACATCTTCCTCTTTTATATAAACACATTTTATAACCGTGACATTTACTCTCACTCAGGTTTAAACAGTCCAATGAAACTTAAACTTAATCACAACACAAACCGTTTAACAGATGTTTTGAACCTCGGCTGCAGAGAAATGAAACATAAACTAACAAACGATATATATTATTTATAAATGAGGGAGAATGAATAATAAAACAGCTGCATGTGGATGAATGAAGATATTTACAGCTGCTGTAGAAACATTTGAGTGAAACGTAGTAAAGTGAATCCTGAGTGAGATCGAGGAGACGAGTTCAAGACAAACAGCTTCTCTGCACAAGCTGAAAAGACGAGGCGGCTGATTGGTGGAGCCTAAGACGATTATGGAAATATAAATAAACTTTGTCTTTGCATTGTGCAGCTGTCACAGGACGGGACGAGTGAAACACGTGAATCCACAAACATACAAAAGGCTTGAACATGTAACATGTAAATACATAAAACACCAGAATAGAAAAACACGTCACACACAAACGACAAATGCGTGTTTTTCACATAGAGCTGCAAACGTGAATAAGATTGTGAATTAACAGATTTAGTTTCTTCTCATGTTAAACAAATAAACGTTTAATAAACATATTTAACTTTATAAAGAAAATCTAATATCCCTTAAATAATATTCCAATATTCCTGAGCAAAGACTGTACATAAAGATGGACGACTCATCAAAAGTGAAACTAAAGCATCTGGATCGCCACCTGGTGGCCGGCTGCAGTATAGCTCATGAACCCGGCCTCCTCCGTGTTAGCAGATGGGACATGGACCAAACTAAAAAAGACCTTTTGTCAAATTTACATTTTAATCATCGTGGTCAGAAACTCAAAGACAGCAACACGCCGAGGAAACTCACCACGAAGAAGAAGCCGATGCTCATCATCTTCGCCGTCCGCTTCACGTTGTGTTGAGCGAGTCCTCGTCTCTCGATCAGCTGTTGGGAAACGACATCACCAACTCCCACTAGAGACCCTGTGGGGGTAGTATAATACATATAAACACAAATACAATGCAACTAACTAATAAAAGGTTCATGTGGTTTTCCCAGTTTAGTTATTTATGTGTTTTTACTTGTTAAACTACAACAAACATGTTAAATAAAAAAATGCTTATTTAGACAATTTTACAACTGTAACTCTACTAATTACTTTTCCATCTATTTAACAGTGAAATCGTATTTGAGATCTATCATCTGAAAAATCTACTTTTGAACTATGCATGACGTCCTCTTCTTTATTCTTCTTCTATTTAAAAAAACCACAAGACAGAAACGTGTTTGTTAAATGTTTCGTGAAGATAATTATGAATCGTGCAGCAGCTGAAATGAGCTCGAGCCTCGTTGAACCAAAAACAAAAATAATGAAAAAAGTGTTAATTTAAAGAGCTGCTTCTTTTTTATTTAAGATCCATCTTCTTAGAAACACTGATTATAAGTTTTATTTTCTGTTGTTTATATTTTTAGCCCTGACTGTTCTCATGTATCAGGAGCACACTGCCTCCATCTAGAGGAGGTTTGACGTAACTGCACTGGCCCAAACAAACAGGTTCCATTCAATAACAGTTTATTGATTTGTTGTTGTTGTTCTGCTTAAACAAACAGATTGGGGACTACGCAAAAATTACTCAACAATCACCAAGAATAGGGCGACTTCTCCACCGGGTTAATTCCTGGATCCTGATGAAAGGTGCTGATACTGATGAGTGTGAGTTGGTGCAGATCCAGTTCATAATCTGGGTGTAGTGAATTTAAACGTGTTTCCACGAGGGTGAAGGTGACGGACCGAGTCAGAAACCTGCAGCTGATAATGTGGCTTCAGACATGAAGCTGGATTGAATTCAAGGGACCTGATGCAGGAACCTCGGTGGAGGTTTGAGTTTAATTCTAGTTGTTACAGCCTCTTTAAATTCATCCTGATAAAAGCTGCCGTTCCTGCTCAGAAACAAGCTGCAAGGAAACAAATCTGGTTTCCCTCAGTTCAAAGTTCTGTGTCTGTGTTGACTTAAAAACCGAGGGTCTTTCAGAGAGCAAAGGTCGAAGATGTCGGAGCCTGGAACCCGTCAGTTTCTCTAAACTCCTGAGAATGAAGCCGAGTCTCTGACCCGTTGTGTGGTTGAATGTGAAGAGTGAGACACGAACCTGCCGTCACTATCTGAACCGTCCAGGGGTATCTGCTCATCAGGGCCTGGTAGGACCTCCACAGACCGGCCATCCTCCTGCTGAGGGATCACACTCACAGATCAACTGCTTATAGAACAGCATGAGAGGAAACTACATGATTTGATATATTATAAAATAATACAATTAATGTTCAGGGTCAAATCAGAATCACTCCCAAGTCAGTTCTCATTTCAGGAGAGAGAAATTAGATTTAAGAGACAAAAAGAGATGTGTTTGTGTTGGTGTTTGAATGTGGAACAATAAAAGTGTCTTTGAAGATTAAAGAGGATTAAAAACATGAATAACTTGTTAGTTTTGCTTTGTTTAAATCTGTTGGATTAACGATATGAACAGAAATATAAGATACACATATATAAGCTTCTTACTTCTGCCTCTTCAGTCACTTTACACATAAACTGCACATGTGAATTATATGAATAACGTTTTCATGACTGAATCCAAATTCCACACCCCCCCACCCGGCAGCCAATGTGACTCAAATCAAGCGCCCCTGCTAATCAGTTCCCTTCCACGACCCATCAGTCACAGAAGGTTGATTAGCTTAACTGCTCTGAGCTGCAGGAGCTTTTTCCTCTATACCGAACGAGTCAGAGGAGAATTCAACATATAACAAGAGGAAATATCACGTGTCTCTATATTATATATCTGCTTTTTAACTTATATACAGTCCAATGGATTCAATCTTGACAAACAGCTGATTTAAAGTTAAGATTTCATTAACCTGAGAAATTCAAGGTGCCCGAATTGAAGAGGAAACTCAACTCGTTTATTAAAAGCAATAAAATATTTTCTGGCTCACACGTAAATGTACAAATATTGAAGGACGCGTTAAATTTCTATGTTTTTCTGCTGAAGTCTGGCGCGAGGTTCAGGCTCAGCTCGTTAAACCAGTGGAATCTGGACACAAAATATCATCGCAACTAACGAAGTGACATCAAACAACTTCTGCGCAACTCGTGACATCAAAGAATCTTTAAGAGACAATGTAGCAACTTGAAAATAACGTAAATAAATAAACATCTAATAAACAAAGAGCTGCAGTTCAACGTGAAGCGCGTGATGCTTTCAGGGTCGTTTCATAAAACAGGGTCAATAAAAAGTGTGAATAAAATAAAACGTGGACTCGCCTGCGACTGCTGCGGCTGAGCTGCTGCTGGTGCGTTCACTGTCAAAACCTCAGCTCGGACAAGTGGGGACTGCAGCTCTGTAGGTGTCTCTCACTTCATCCACAGGAAGCACTCGAGTTAAGGGTTTTGGAAGCTCTTGGTTTGCACGTGGTGATAAAACAACCTCAATAATTATAATAATTATCATCGCAATATAACTATCAGCGATACAGTCAAAATAAAAGTCGACTAACAATTGTTCTACAGCAATAATCTGAAATACGTTTAAGGCAAATGTATTTTATATATTCAATAGTTTCTCATGTCGCTGTAACACAGGAATTTCCCAGTTTGAGATCATTAAAATACATCTTTCAATCAATCTATGTATAGTCACAAGAGCAGATTATATATTGTGTAGATGTGTCAGTGCGTGGTCAGGTAATTTTAATAGTTATAATTCTATTCTATTGTTATATGTTCATTAAATTGTAAATAGTCAGAACTTCTTATAAAGTCGTTATTTCCGACAGAATGTGAAGGCAGCATGAGATCCTGCAGCGTACGTCACTTCCGCTGCAAACAGGAAAATGTGACCTTTACTGCCCTCTAGAATAAAACCACAGAATTACATTTACTTCCACTCACAACAGTTGTGTTGATGTAATGTTGTTTAATTCTGTACAAGTGAGAAGACATTTACAAAAACTAAATCAAACAAAGTGACAGACGGTTTTCACAGAGAAGAGACGACTTATCAAACAACTGTTAGTTTCATTATTAAATAATCTTCATATAATGTCCTTCAATTAGTCTATCAATTAATAATAAATTCTAAAAATGTCTTGTTTTGTCCGACCAACACTTCAAAACTCAAAATATTCAATAGAAAAGCAGGAAATCTGAACATTTGAGGCTAAAACAGCGACTTCTCTTTCCCGTCATTTGACTTTAACGATTGATTATAAGAACAATTTGTATGAAAACGTATTTGTCTCTCGATGTTCCGCTGTGAAAAAGGTTCATCAGTCCTCACGCTGCCGTTTGCTTCTCAATAATGAATAAATTAAAAACATGTTTGAGTAAAAACCTCGAGTTGTTGCGAGATAATCAGCTTCCACAGATTAAAAAAGTTCAACGTTGTGACACAGTACAAACAAAAGTGACAGCAGCTGACTCTGCTTTCAAGTTATGGAGTTCCTTGCTCCCTCAGCTCAGAGGGAGAAGTTGGACGACTGTCGACAGTTGACTTAGAGAACAGGTTCAACTGGGACCTTGTATAAATAGATCTGCTCCATTCTGTGAATCAGAATAGACACGAGCAAAGCTTTGGAAGAATAAACATCAGGAACCTCTGTGCAGGAAGTTGTGTGTTGAGACGTAATCGCACAAGATGGCAGCGCTCGGGTTCAGTTTATATTTTGCCTTCATGTCTGGAGAGTTGGAGGAAGTTCTTTACATTCTATGAGCTGGACAGTGAATGTATCAGCACAACAGTCGGTGTCTTTAAAAACACATCAACACTCAAAACCTGTCAAATCTTGGCTCTGCAATTTGGAAAACATGGCAGTGATTTCATTTAAAACAAATGTCGAGATGTACAACACAATAAATAATTCAAAAACAATAAAATAAAAATTGGCCACAAGCAGCAAGCGTATGAATCAGTCTGATTTACATCTCCTCCTTAAAAAGACGAGAAATATAAATATAATAAAAGTATTATTCCAACGTCTAATTCATTTGCTCTCACGTCAGTGATACTTTAAACAACAACACCTGTGTTTTACTAGTGTTACTGCACCTGGAGGAGTTAACAACACACCTACATCTGCTCTTAGCTGCATTAAAACGTGTTATAAACCATTTTTTAAAATCGGTGCTTCTAAAAGCTAAATGGGTAACTTAGTATTACGCTAACGGAAATCGGACTGTTTCCCTCTCGACATTGTTCTTATTCAAGTTCACGGATCTTTGTCGTCCCTTTCAGTAAAAGTTGCCTGAGAAAACACAATTTTTACAGAACAGTAAAGCAACAGCAGCTCAAAAAAACGCTAAGAATATTATAATAACTAATATTTCTATGTTTATGCTAAAGACTAGTCTTAGAAGATAAGGACGGTGTCGTGTCTTTGTGCAAAATTGTATTATTACTGAATTAACGTGGCGCAGATTGATCGATGTTGAAACCGAGCATCGCTCTAGTTTTAACTTTCTCCAGCTGAATCTCCTCAAACGCTGATTTACTGCCGACGTCTGGCTGAGGAAGGCAAAGAGACGAGTGAAATCCTGAGAGGAACCCAAACACTCACGTTCATTCTAAAGGTGTCAACATCGACTCTGAAGCTTCACAGTCGGCAGCTTCTCAAGTTTCAACATTATAATCAAGCTGTTTCTTCTCAGTAGGTTGTGCAGCACAGACCGTCGTGATGTCAGTGTGTGAAAAGACGTCAAAGCCAGAAAATGTCCACATGAGAGGCAACGCTGTGAACTCTGACGTCTCTACACGTTGCTGTAAACAGGAATGGGGAATGGACTGAGACCTGATGGCGTGAAGGGACCGAGCTCCTCGCCGACCGAACACTGAACTCTGCTCAGTTGGTGCGGCGTCACCTCGCGGGTCAGGAGGACGAGGACGAGCAGATCGGAGCAGCGAGGGGATGAGGAAGGGTGCTTTTGTAACAACGCTCCACGTCTCTGATTGGTCCTCTGCTCAGATGTCCATCCCCTCGTCACTTTCACACCAGTCGGAGGGAGCGTCCGTGCCGAAGTAACGATCTCCAAAGTTACCTGAGGAGGAGAAAGTGGAGATGATACTGCAGCAGGTGAAACGACAGAAGACACAGACCTGCAGAAATACGTTTAGTCATTATAGATATGTGTGAATCTGATTAGTTCTCATCTGATCAGATTGAGCCTCTCAAATACTCGCTGTTTGAGCTCCATTGGACAGTTTCACCCACAGAGAGCAGCAGCTTTCTTTCCTCTGGGACGCGGCTGAAAACCTCCACTGATGGACCCATGCATCACCTTTAGACACAGTCCTCTGCCAGCTGCCATTACAGGTTAAAGATTAACTCTGCAGCAGCTCACTCTGACGTACGAGACTGAGCCGAGCAGCTCCTACAGCTCTGTGAGGACAATCAGGTCCTATTACAGGACACTGAGACATTAACCTCATCTTAAGACTACAGATGAAAATAAGAGATGCCGGAAACACCCCCACTGACAGACTGACAGCTGAGTGTGTTCAATGTGTCGTAGACTAGTTTCAGCCCTAAACTATTTTAATATAAGTTACAAACAAATCAACAGACGACAGCCTGAGGTGAGAGAAGCAGAAAACGACCTCACCGATGCCGGGTATGATGTGGAACTGGTCGTTGACCTCTTTGTCCACAGCCGTCGTGATGATGCGGACTTTAGGAAACGCGTAGGCCACCGAGTGCACGCCCATCTCCGCCATTAGCAGCGACAACAGGAAGATCTTATCCTCCGCTACATCATGGTCCTGATGAGAGAGAGAGAGGAGAGGGAGAGAGAGGAGAGAGGAGAGAGGAGAGAGGAGAGAGGGGGGGGGGGGAGGGAGGAGGAGAGAGGGAGGAGAGAGGGAGAGAGGAGAGAGGAGAGAGGAGAGAGGAGAGGGAGAGAGGAGATATTCATTTAAGGTGGAGAAAAAGATTTTACCTTTCAAACTCAAACTTTCAAACCAGAAACTATGCTCAAAATTGAAATACACATAATTTCAGCTCCATTAATAGCGTTAAGGGAAACAGTAACATGGTCTGAGATCAACCTGCACAATATTGTATAAAACATAAAACTACTCACCTGCAGTAAGTGCAGCTTTTAATGAGATATCATCCATTTACACACTCGGTGGACATGACACATCCTGAATCTACTGCTGAAGAGCCCCATTGTCTATTCTACATTTCCTACATGAATGACTAAAGTATATACAGTGACTGGAAGAGGACTGGAAAGAGCCAGCACGACAGTTCTCCACCCACTGAAAGATGGAAATGATTTTAAGGACAGTAAGTGTTCACCCACCAGCAGAACTCTGACCGCCATGAGAGCAGCAGCTCCGGTGGACACGGTGCTGTCCATCAGGATGACGTAGTCCTCACTGATGTCTTTGGGCAGACGGAGGTAGTGAAGCTGGAGGAAGGAGACAGGACAGTTCATAGATTTTCACTTCAATGAATCAGTCTGTTCTGTAAAGTTAAAATCACTGAAAAAAGCAAAGTTAAGGTGAATTCTCCGGAGAATCTCCTTTTACTTTGTGAGGCGCTGCTTCTTTAGAGCACACGAGGCAGATTTGCTGTAATGTATAAAAGTTCCACACCTCTGGTTCTCCAGTGTCATGGTTGGTCTGGATGAGGATCTTTCCCAGTCGGATGTCTTTGCACACGGCCATCAGAGCCTGCTCCATGGTCTCTCCTGCTCGAAGGATCGATACACCGGTGATCTGCACCAACACAGAGGAGAGGAATCCCACATGTTCAGAGGATTAAATGATGCAGCAGCTCATCTGGATCCAAGAGCAGTAAAAAGACAATGGGCCACTTGTATCGTTATCCTAACTTTTCTATCACGGCCTGACGCAAACTGGGGTTTGAGGTTTAACTGTGTCGAGCAGCAGAAAAGAATCAGACTCACTCGTTGGCCGCTCAGCCTCTTGCCTTCATAGACGCCGCCCTGAGGCGTCTCCACAGAAACTGGCTGCAGAGACAAAAGGGAAAGAATCAGTGAAAACAGCAAGTGAAACATCTCGTCACTTCATCCTGGACTCCACCTCCGACTCTACCAGTTAGAGACCAGAACACTGGAAGGCTCACACAGTTTTCTACTGGTTAAACCAATGTACAATCAAAGCCACTGCTGTTATTACCAACACCGAGGAGGTTATGTTTTCACCCCGGTCTGTTGGAAGGACGGGACATGGCTCAAGAAATACATTTTTGAAATGGTTGCAAAGGGCAAGAAACTTTTTATGATTACTTTCTTTAACATTTGGAGATTTCTTTGACATTCTCACAGATTTCCCAGGGAATAATTTATGGATATTGACGCACTCTGGTGCATCTGGAGTGGGTTTAAGGTTTAAGGGTCTGAAGGACTTGGCAGAGATGAGGTCTATTCTTCCAGTTTTGAGTAGTGGACAGATATTTCTTTACTTTCAACAGTATTCAACCTTGAAATGGACTGGAAGCACGAGGTCAGGTAATTGTAAAACAAACACAAGGACCAACCTTGAGAGGTAGGAAGGAGAGGGCGTGTTCGATCAGAAGCCTCATTAATCTCTTGGAGTAGAAGATAAACTCGTCTCGGTTTGTTTCCTTGTTCCTACACAAACACACAAACACACAAACACGCAGAGGGGACGACAACGATTTGTAAAAGCTTGACGCACACAAGTGAGTAAAAGTCAGGACGTCTCGGCCTCTTGCTTTGTCCATTTTTACTTTCCTGTTCATTTCCTCCAGTTTTACGGGATTTTAAATATCTTCTGACATATCTCATTTTCAATAACTGTCAGAAAACGCTGCTCGTGAAATGTGCGAGCGTGAAAGTGTGTTCTGACCTGATGATGGTGTGCATGCCGCGGACCTGCGGCGTGCTCTCCATGACACTGAGGGTTTTGGGTAACGGCTGACCCTGATGAGCCGAGGCCAGAGCCGATCTGTGGCAAACACACACACTGTAAACATCACGTTGACACAGATAACTCGAGTGGTCAAATCTTAAACATTAAGAAAACATTTAGTCTCTTTTAAACACCAGAGAAGCTTTAGACAGTGAAAGTTAGCGTTGCCTGTTTGTACAGACGAGTCGAACACAAGAGAAACTGATGTTGTGTCAGACAAGCAGCTGCGATAGGAAAGAAAATTAACATGCGTCTGTTTTAGGTTTCAAAGAAAAGTCAAAAAAATCAATGTTGTTTCTTGACAAGCAGCCAAAGGTGTTGGTACTTCACTTCTAAGTTAATGATACCGACTCATTTCCTTCTGCTAATGTTTCTCTACTAATGTCAAGTATAGAAATATGTTTACATCATAATCTTTTATACGAAATGAGGGCTAAGGGACGTCCCGTATTGATACAACCAGGAAGGATTGAGTCATGTCTCAGTGTGAGCACCATCACCTTGAGCCAAATATCAAAAACAAGAATTAGTAAAAGTGGCACAAACGTGTTCACACACATGCTTTCAATGTGAACGAGCCGTGAAACAAGATGAAAGTTAGATTTCTGTCGCCAAGTAACAGCTGATGTTTTGTTTGCCTGCATTCTTTGTCTTAACTTTAAAAACAAAACAAGAATAAATCATGCTTTTGCTCTAACATCCAAAATTGTGAGTTACGTCATCAAATTTTGGTCCTAAAATGGTAGAGCCCGACTGATACCGATATATTGGGAGATAGATATATATTTAAAAACAAGGTATTACTATCAAAACCTCACGACACAGAAATGTAATTGAAGCTTTTACAGTTTTATTCAGATTCCCTAAAATCCTGACAGGTGATGTTTGTTTATCTTGTGCCCACAAGTTGTCGATGTTCTTTTATGAAATTCTCTTCTCATTAACTTGTCCCCATAAGGTTAGAATCTTCCATCTTTCTTTTGCATTGTTTATTCTGTAAAACATGTTTTCATATCGGCAAACATAGACGTCGATACCGATTTGTCTCGTGATTGGTTTATAGAACTTCTCAGCTGATAAATCGGTCGGGCTCTAATAAAAGGCGTCAGAAATATGGAAGTAGCATGTCGGCTGCGTGAAGGTTTTGGTTTAAGTCAGAGATGCACAGCAAAAGGCCGGAGTGCATTAAAACTATGAGGATGCACAAAGGGAGCCTCACATATCCCAGCGGAGCTTCCTCTGAAGAAGGGGACAGATTTTCATTTGGTGGAATAAAGTGATTAAAAGTGGGGGGGGAGATAAAGAAATACAGGACAGGGAGATAATACACACAGGACAGGAAGTGAAATTAAAAAAGAGAAAGGAAGAAGAAGAACAGTATTAGAGCAGAGAAGCAGCTCCACTACATCACCGCTGTCGTGCAACACTCAACAAATAGCTCAGTTAGGTGGAGAATATAGATCATTGATTATTATTTATGGTTAATTGCTGCTCAGGCAGTGGAGCTTTTGAGAGGAGCCTCTGTTCCTGCTCATTTATTCACTGAGCGGAGAATTGATCTCAGCTTCAGAGGACGACGACAAAAAAACATTAAACCAACTTTCACCCAAAGACTAAAGTAGATTTTAAAATGTGGCTTCATCTGTGAAATATAGCCGAGACATTTCTGTACCAGGCCTCTTTTTGTTTTACTTAAATGTCGACGTTTTAACCCAAAGCCTGAGGATTATACTTGGTTGTTTGTTCTATTAAACTTTCTCTGTCTGTTACAGAAACACAAACCCTCAACATTTCACTTTTGACCACAGACTGTGTAAAGATGGACGACAGATCCCCAAAGTGAAGCCAACCAAAACCGTCTCCTCCATGTTTGCAGATGGAACAAAGTGCTCAAGTTTCTAATTAGTTTACTTTTAATAAGATATTTGAGGATACATCGCCTCGTCTAACTTTATTTACAGTCTATGTTTATGTTTCTTTGGGCGAGACGGTTCATATTTAAGGAATCAATCACCTCCCGCTGGCTTAAGTTGAAGATCGCGAGTTTATCTTCGCGCAGAGATGCGTTTTAGTGCGTCTGTGTGAAAGTGGCCTGTGGAACCTGGTGCGATGCCGATTCGGCCAATGTTTAAAACAGTAAAGATTTTTAATGAGGTTCATAACTTTAAGCGAAGACTGGTCCACGCTTGCTGAGAATAGAAATGAGCGGAGGAGCAGGAGAGTGGAGGAAGACCTGCTTCATTTGTTTTCATTGTGTCTGCCAGTCATTTATTCCTGTTCCCCAGTTTTACTGTCCAATTTCTGACTTTTATATCTATTGGCTCCATTCAAGTGGACACCACTGATCACATTCATTTTAACAGCAGGGGATGCAGCTCTGTGCAAAGATATAATCACATATTTTCACTGACGTAGTAGGGGGGGGGGGGGCTTAACCTGCTGTTTGAGAATTACACTTTATTTTCTATTACGGTCGTGAAATAAAAAGGTGCAGCACATTAACAAGGTTCATTTCTCATGTCTGTTTGCTGCAGGGGTTTATCAGATGACCGATATGGATTTTTGGGGTCTGATCCCGATATTAAGGATTCAGACATTTCTGATTCTGATGTGTTTCAAACCCCTTTTATCTGCCTGTCGTCTTTTGTTTCTAAAGGATGTGGGGATGAAGACAGAGAAAAATAACAGCAGAAAATGGAGGTGAGAGGGAGAAGCTGCAGAAGTTATCACAAAATATAAAGCTCTGGCAGTCGTACCTCACAGTGATCTCACGCTGGAATGGTTACACAGCATTCAGCCAGTCAGGGGGGGGGTCACACACACACACAGGACACATACACACAGGTGAGAAACATAAGAAAACATGAGAACAACAACAAGACATTGTTCAGAAAATATCATCTGTAATGTCAAATCCCCCAAAAAGCCATTTTTCAAACACTTAAAGCAAAGTAAATGTTTGTCTGTTTAAACTTCACGTGGGAAAGACATTAACTGAACTGATGATACATTTAGATTTGTATATTTTACTTTGTGGTACAAGTTATTAAACCATCAAAAACATTAAGAGTAATGCAGATGTAGTTTAATCTCATTTTGTTTAGAAACAACAACAATCTTTAGAATCCAAGAAACTCAGATGAATATTCAATAAATAACGTGTGTGTGCACTCGTCCACGTTACATAATGTAGGTTACTTGCGTTCTGCTTGTGGACGTGCATGAATATGTTAAAGGTGGAACAAATCATAGTTTGGTACAGGTCATAAACCGACTGGATGAGAGTACGGTGCGTGTGTGAGTAAAGATAAACCTCCGCTCTCTCACAGGATCGTTAATCTCCGGACTCACCGCGTTCAGAGAGGAGAGGATCTCACAAAGTAAATATTGTCCTCCTGAAACTTGGAAACCCTGACCATCGTTTACCTCTTTCAACCAGCAGAGGGAGGAAGTGGTAAAACAAACACCTTCACTTCCAACACGCTGTCATCCAGAAAGAAAATGTCCTAACCAGCCTTCAGATTGGTTTCAGACCCGGCTGATGAAATGTTTTAACGTTACTTAGCATCTTCACGTGTTTTTAATGATCTTTGACTGAACCTGTTCCCTCCACCGACCCGACAGGGAGCATCTTAAACAGGATTTAAATGTTAAATGGCAGAAAATAAGTCTGTTTGAAGACGTGCAGATATCGAATCGTGAGCTGGAAGTTTCCACATGTTCAATTATAAAACGCATCCTTTCCAATTGAAGAAAGGCTCATATTAGGTTTCCCTTGGCTTCCTGTGCACTACATGTAAGCATCACGTTTTACACCCGGGTCAACAAAAACATTTAATTTGCACGTCTAATGAATTTAGTGGATTTCCTGTGATGGTTTAGAGATTTGTCTACTAATGCCCCACAGGAGTTCTGCGATTAAAGAACCATCGGCCACGTTCACACAGCCAACGGAGGATCAGAGTGACCGTTCTGAGGCTTAATAAACTTCAGGAAGTTTCTTATTTGAGCAGATATTACTGCGCATGGACAGAAGTGTTTATGAGATGCATGATTAAAACTAGGAGCCTCCAAGTTCAGAGAACTTAGCAGCTAAAGAAGTAGAAATTGTTATTATTTTCATCGTTATAAAGCCAAGTCACGTTGAACTATTCTTTACGGAGAATCAACTGCAGATGCTATGAAATAAACTGGAACATTTTTATCAGCACATTATGGAGCTGAGGCAGCACTTTCTCTACAAAATGTCACAGCCTGAACGAAGAGTAACCGTCTGTAAGAGTGAAAATAACCCAGATTCAAAGAAAACAGTAAAATCACGACAATAAAACCGAGAGGAATCTTTTACCTTCTCCAGTTGACTGTGAACATGTTGGACAATTAAATCCAACGCTACGAAATTCTCTCCTCCTGCAAATAACCCACACAGAACAAGGAGTTAGAGATGATTGTAACTGAAACGCTGATGAGACGTTATCCAGTGTTTACATAGAGATATCATTTATATTTTATAATAACAGAGCACATAAAATAACAAACTAAACCTTATTAAGTATAAACATACGAGTGGACAAAATTAAAAAGGAAAACTATGATATTTTAAACAACACATCAGATTTCCTCTGACCTCTGGGCACCACGATGTCGGCGACCTGCACCGTGGGTTCGATGTACTGCTCGAACGCCGGCTTCACGAACTTGTTGTACTGCTTGATGATGCCGCTGATGTTCCGTCCACGCTGTGAAACGTCCCTCTTCAGCCGCCGTATCAGACGGATGTCGGAGTCCGTGTCAACAAACACCTTCATGTCCAGAAGCTGGGGGACAGAGGGACAGAGGGAGATATTATAAAACTCACTTTGATTTGTTTTCTACATTTCTTCACGTCTTGTGCAGCTTTAGAGGAATTTCTGTGACCCTAAATATTGAGTGAAACCCTCGTACATTAAGTAAAGTACAAGTGTGTGGAAAGCGACTGTGTAAGCTTCATATTTAAGCTCCGTCAGAGAAGCAGACCGTCCTGAAAGAGACGGTGAAAAAGCTCCTTGAGCTGCTTCAGTGATTTGACATTTTTACAGCGGAGACATGACGCCAGGGTCGGCCCACGTCGAGGGATCAGAAGTGCAAAACCGAGGAGACATCAGTTATCGTTGTCACCGTTAAAAGAGAAAGTCGGCCGCTGATCCGTCTACCGAGCTCAATTAAACTGAACCTTAACTCAGCAAAAACCAGGAAAAATCAATGGGGCAGTACCACAACGGAGGAGGAACAACAAAGAGGCGTCGGCTCCGCTCAGAAAAAGAACTATTGATGAGCAGGGAAAGAAAAGGGAGTGTGTGAGTGATGTAGACGGGCCGGACAGTGCGGATACAGGTATAACTCAGTGCACAACAAGCCGCTGGATCCCTTCTGCTGTAAATCTGACAAAGGGACTGAACAAAAGATGGCATGTTGCTGGATCAGCACGGCCGTCGGCCCGGAGACGGAGGTAAATGAGGAGAGGATTGTTTCTAAAGGTTAGAGAGCACGGCTGAAGCTGCACATCGTTTTCTAACCTGCTCCAACAGGAACGCTCACAGTCACCTCCGCCAAGGAGCTTATCACACAAAAACCACTGGATGGAAGAGCAACCTGGTGGAAGGATGTGGTGCAGGTGAGGGGAGGGCTCATTAAATATTGATCCAGATCAGGGACTGAATATTAAAAGGGAGGATTTACTGTTCAGCTCTTTCATTAGGCTGCGTTAGCTTTAGCTTGGTGTACCTAATAAACTGCTACCTGAGCGTGTGCGTCCGCAGCCTCTCGCTCTCTAACAATCACACCTCTTCATTAGCGTATCAGATCCGCGGCTGTAATTGACTTCAATTCCGAGAATGGACACAGAAAACAATTAATCACTGCGGACAATGGCTCTTATGAGGATAATGAACTACACAGCTGGGTCTCGGGGGGGGCGGGGGCTGTCAGCCTTATCACCACGGTCCAGATCACACACTCACAGACTCACACACAGACACACACACACACAACCCCCCCTCTTTACAAAAGGATGCAGCAGGACCGCTCCCCCATAAAGACGACTCGCGCTCAGAGCTCATGGATTTCCTCTGAGCGTCGGCAGCGTCATTGTAAAGACTGCAGGATTCGTTCCTCCTCATAAACCTGGTCTGCTCGTCCCTTACAGATTTTAGCTGCACTGAAATGACTGAAAACTAATTTCCCTCAGGGGACAATAAAGTTTAAAGTCTAGTGGATTTAAATGGGAAAAAAACTGAATTGCTTTATATCCTTGAGAATTTTTAGGTTTCCAAAACAGATTTTTTCCCCCAGATTATCATTAGTCATAGAACAACTACTAGAATTAAATACTGAATGTGTTGATGTGGGTTAACATTTCAGGTGTATGATTTAAAAACATTGGCAGAAGCAAAGAGTGGGAGTATTAGTTGCAGATTAATGTAACACTGTGATGGAGAGGAAGAGGATTATTATTATTATATTAAACTCTTCTTACCTTCAGAAGCTCCTTGTTGGCGAAGGCCAGGATTCCCTCAAAGATCACGACATTGGCCCCGTACACTGTTTTCTGAAGAATAAATAGATACGGATTAATGAGACCTTTCATGAGATTCAATATCAGCATCAACTCATTGAACGGCGGCGTCCTCCAGCAAGAGGCCGCATAGTCTGTGCAGTAGAAGGAGCATCTTTCTACTTTCAGCTTCCACCGAATCAAACTGCGTGAACACTTGAGATCTGAAACTGTGCTGAAGGAGTCTTCTTCTCCAAAGCCGATGTTTTAAATATTTTTCAAATAGACTCAATAGATATCACGCCAAGAAACACAGGAAAACCTCAACCGGCTCTTTTCAGGTTCATTATCTGATAAACCTCATCCTGAACCTGAGCTGTTTGTGAACGTGTTTGTGTGGGAGCGAGAGAAATTAATCACTCCCTCAATCAAAGACAAAATGGTGCTGAGCTTGTCACAATCCTATTAACTTCCTCTTACCGGCGTCGTGCTCGGGTCAATGGACTGGACACTTCGGTATTGATTTTGAGGAAGAGAGAAAGAGAGCAAGAGAATGAGCAAAGAATGAGAGAGGGAGAGAGAGGGAGAGAGAGAACAGAGGTTGTGTGTAAAGAGGTAAAGTGGAATCTGAAGAAAGAGTTGAGTGTTTATCGATTAGTTCATTTCCCTTTTTCTTTTCTAAGAGATGATTTAGTGAGTCTTTAAGTATCTGTGCCGGTGAGAGAAGGAGAGAACGAGAGAAGGTGACCTCCGGCTTTATGAGAGAATAAGAAACTTGACTGTGGCCTCTCGTTGGTCCACATAACAAACACACACATATAAACACAGGGAGTGTACACAGCCTGCAGCTGGTTGGCCCTCGAAGCCCTCGGGGCCCCGCGGCTTAATTACACTCACAACAGTACGAAAGGCCCATAAAAAGATTTCGGAGTCACAAGTCGTGAGAGGCGATTTCCCGCATGGCGTTGTGTCTTTCAGCCATGAAATTACATTGCAAAGAAATAGAGAGGAGTTGTCAGAGTGCAACACGGCCAGATTGATTCTTCACAATGCTCCTGGGAGGGGATTCGTGCTCTTTGCTTGGGTTAATGTCCTGTTCACTAAATCCTTAATAATTAGCAAATTAGCCGGCATTTCCATTGGCATCGGCTCTAAAGACTAACACGTCCCCGGGGGGGGTTAAGTGATTTCAATTCAATTTCATCTTCTTATGAGGATAGATTATCCCCTTCAAAGTGAAGTGGAATGGTTTGTCCCACTGAGAATTATAACGACGACATGGATATGATTCGCTAATATAGACGATTATCAACTTTTCTGAGAACGATGTCGAAATTCCAATTGAAAAAGGAATCAATGACAGAAATAGAGTTTTTGTATTTAGTCAACACTCTTACTCCAACTGTTTTATTCATTAACTCCAAATCTCCCATTAGCTTCAAGCTGCACAATATTCACACTCACACATAACTGGCCTGACTTTATTCATCAAGATCCATTAATTATTTTCAGAGAAATCCTAGAAAATGTTGAAAAACATCCTATAAAGGCAAAGTTAAAGAAAGTGAAAAAAACACATCTTGTATGCGCCCCGTGATCTGGACCCGCACTAAACCATAATGAGTTCTTCCCTGACCCATAAAACATCCTGACAGCAAATTTCAAAGAAATCCGTCAAGTGGTCTTTGTGTTATGTTGCTTGCAAACAGAAAACCATCAGTAAACACAACGAACAAATGAACAGAGGTGAAAACATAACCCACTTGGCAGAGGTGATGAGTAGTGATGCCAAAATCACAATGTGAACAGGTCACATAGCTCTAAAGTGACACAAGCTCTATTATCACCTCCAAGGAGGATGTATTTTCACCTCCGTCCATTTGTTTGTTTATCAGCAGGATTGTGCAAAAACTACTGAGAAGATTTCCACGGAACTTGGTGGAAGGACGGAGCCAAGAAAGTTTTCATTTGCCACAAGTTTCAGACAAAGGGACGGATCCAGCTTGATTGAATCTAAGACTTCTTGGTCTCGGCGAAGCTATCGACTTGACTGAGAACCATTCTCGTTTAAACAGCGTCGGTAAGTAAAGACCTGGGGAATCAAACATCATCTCAAAGAGAGGGATACAACACGCTGCCATGAGTCAGCTCACGGTTGATGTGGTGAGAAAGCCTCACCCATTGTTTGCGCCTGCAGTGAGAGTTGAAGTCGTACACCGGCACTTTGATGCTTTTGCCCTTCTTCAGCTTTCTGAGGACGGTGACCAGCAGCTCGAAGTCGAACGCGTCAGGGTGGTCAAAGTTGTACTCGCTCTTGGCCGCCAGCTCCTGATCTTCTTTATTCAACACCTGAAAAACACAGAAACAGCATCAGAGAACGAGTTAGAGACGCACGACTTCACACTAAAGATGTTCATATATGGATTGATCTGAATCTTTAAAAGAAACTAATTTACCATCTAACAGTTGTACATTGAATTTTGAACGTTGAATTTTGGAGAAACGGCCAAAGAAAGTGTTTGTGAGGTCACAGTGACCTTTGCCCTTCAAAATCTGCAGCGCACCTTTGAGTCCAGGTGAACCTTCGTGTCGGATATAATGAAATTCCCCTCCGAGCATTCCTGAGACTTTACGTTCACAAGAATGGAACGGACCAACCTGAAAACTTAACGCCTTCGGGCCATGAAAGATGTGCACCAGCTCATCTGTGAGACAGAATGCAAAGTACGTCTGTTCCCATTCACCTTGAACACCTCACAAGAGATCTACTGCACGTATTACTGCGTGTGTGTGTGTACATATATGAGCAGAGTGGAGTTTTCCTTTAAGAATGAACCCACCCGACTTATTTTACTCACTGGTGTGAACTTAACTAACCCTACAACAACCAGCAGCAATCCACAGAGACATGCAGACGCAAATTGACTCTTAGATTCAGTGAGTGGTGTGAAGCTGAGGAATGATCGACTTCGAGTCTCGGAGGAGAGGGGGGGTGTAATTGATATGAACTACTGTGTTGATCAGTCCGAAGCTTTTCCTTACTGTGCTGAAATCAGCACCGACAACCCGAGGGAGACAACGTCCACGGAGCACGTTATTGTACGTTTAATCAAAGCTCCTATTTACATTTTAAATTACCTTGTAGAAGGAGTCCATGGAGAGCAGGACCACCCAGGGAACGTCCAGCGCCTCGATGATCTTATTGGCCACTGTGGTTTTACCAGAAGCACTTCCTCCGCACAGACCTGAGAGGAAAACACAGAACCACCAAACCCGTTAGCAACCGTTTGGTAGAAATCAAACAACGAATCTGTTATATTACAGGAAGACAACAGCAAAACCTTCATTAGATCCCTTTCTTTTTTAATCCAAAGTGCTGAGTGAATCACTCCCGTTTTTATATGATCAAATAACTCATCAAAACCAAACTTATTAACGTGAACATCTGAAAAAGCATCAGTGTGATAAGAGCTCCCTGGAATGACACTAGGACCAAATCTGAAGAAAGTTCCTCGAGGTGTTCTTGAGATATCAGGTTCAAAAAGGTAAAACATGTGTTTTGTGACCTCAGAACATTAAAATCTCATCATGTTCATCCTTGAGTCGAGCTGAACGTTGGTTCCACATATGTAGACTTTCTTGGGACATCATGTCCACGTGGCTGGAGAGGACATGTTGTCTCTGGCTGTCACTGTGCAGAGGCATAAAGAAATGGCCGTGTGACCATGTTTTGCTTGGCACAGCAGAATATTTGTGTGTGCAGCCATATTTCGTCAAAAACTACAAGAAAAAACAAATACAGCTGTGGCACAGATGTAAAAAAAATAAGTGTTTGTCCGGATCGTTTCTTTACCTCACCCGACCTCCTGGGTTAAAGACCACAAGTGCAATCCTTCAGGACAACTACCCTGGGAACTGGGCCAGCACCGCACGCTGGCTGACTGGCAAAAAAAGGTGAAAAACAGGATGCATTTGCTGTGCGTTTGTTTGTGTGTGCACGCGCGTGTGTGCACGGGAACAGAAATGGCCTACGGAGCCACTTCTGTGTTATAAACAACTCTCGGTGAAGTGTTGGGATGGGGTTTTTTGCTCCGATAAGAACCATCAAGGTCAAAACTGCTGACTGGGAGACGAGGGAAAAACCACTGCAGTGCTCCTCATTTCTATGTATGATTACAGCATCAGAGGGTTACAGGAGCAAAGCGTCGGACTTATTCACTGCGTTTCAAAAGGACTCAGCACAGGCGACACATTCTGAGCAGTGAAACGTCCCGTCACAGCAGATAAAACAGTCTTTCTATTAGCAATAAAACCAGAATGTAAGATAACAGCAACCTCAGGTAGCTATGATGCTTCACAATGTTTTTCTACCCACTTTCTCACTCCACGTTTGGTTCATCCATCCATCTTTTCTTCCATTTCTACATCTTCTATCCACCACGTGTTTCCCTCTCTCCACATCCCACTGAACACAGGACCGTTTCTCCTCCTCGTCCTCGCTCTGTCGAGTTCTCTGCAGAGTCTGGTCCTTTAAACCGGACCCACATCGCCCACAGCACAGCTGAGTGTGAAATTGTGCCCAGACTCCGAGGCCCATTGACAATAACAGATTGCCCACTAAAGATAATGTCCACCTCTCCCTCCACGTGTTCCTGCTAATGCCGATCTGATGGGTTTAATCACGGAACATTGGCTCCGCAAATTTCAAGCGCACACCACACACACACACACACACACACACACACACACACACAAACACATACAGTCTGTGTGTCACGGCTCATTTTACTGCTGCTGTTACTCGTCCTGAGGCAGATATTCTACTGCGCTGCTCAGCAAGATGGAGGCTGTGCTGTAAAAATCAGGCCAGAGTCTCAAGAACCAGTGATTTAAACCAGAAATATCTAAAGCAAGCATGTTTGGTTGAAAAACTAAATACTCTACGGCCTCTAAAATGGAAATTCAAAAAATTCCTTTAGGACGCAGTGCTGTGAGCTGGCTCAGACGCGCCTACCTAACCCCCCCCACACACACACACACACACACACGCTTTAGCGACAGAAATATTGTATGATAGGCTTCTCGCCGACGGCCAAGACCATGATCCTCCAGGGCCGCTTGAACCGCTCGCTCAAACATCCAGTGCTGAGACATCAGTCTGAGGGGCCCGGTGGACCCGAGCTCTTTGAACTGCTGACACAGGAGAGACCCTGGTCGGGGCCGTCAGGAAACCCCAGAGGCATTACTGTCGCACAATTGTGTTTATGAGATTGTGTTTATGAGATTGTTGGCCATTAAAAAGTGATTTACGCACATCATCTTTGTAAAAGCTGGTTTCACATATTCTCTGTGTTAATTTTGAGTTGTTGAATTCACTCTACATGTGACACTCGCTTCCCGGAGAGAAAACTGGACGTCCTCTCACAATTAAAAATCGAAAACGGTTGTTAATGCACAGAAGACGATCAAAGTCTCCTTCTTGTTCTCACCAATAACGAAAGCCTCTTTGAACGTGGTCCCGGTGACGTTGTACCACGGGGGTCGACCTGCGGTGTAGATGGTCCGCTTGTCGGTCCTCAGCAGCGGAGGCTCCGTCTTCGACAGGCTCGTGGTCCGTTTGCGTGGCGACAAGGACGGCGTCAAAGGGCAGCGGGGGACACGGGCGGAGAGGCCGTCCAAGGAATCGTCCCCACTCCCACTGAAGGGACGGCAGAGAACAGAGTCAGACGACAGAGTTGAGACACGCATGTCAGACAAAATTCTTTAGGGCGCTTCCTAAATTACAACGTGAAACACTAACCAGATCAAAAACAACAGAACAAAGATATGAAGCTGTGACTTTTTGTGTTGGTTGCCATCAGAGATGCCTTGTTAGCTCATAGTCGGCCCCCTGCTGCTGCTGCTCCATTACAGGCATTTTAGTCACGGCAAGACATCTGAAGGTTCCTCAAAGCTAAATGAAAGGCAGCTAATCAAAGTTATGAAGCTATAAATGGGCAGAAACAAGGTGCTAACGTTTTAAAAGTTTGATCATTCAAAGCCTTTTATTGAACTTGTGAGGACCTGCAGATACTCGTGTGTCCTGCAGAGAGACGAGAGGGAGTCTGGGCTCCGGAGTCTCCCTCTGCGTTGTCCCTCCACAGTGAGGTCTACTGTAGGTGTGGTTGAGGGGGAGGAAGGGGGAACTCGCCGACCCTCCCCAGGAAAATCACACCACTGCCCTGGACGCAGCACAAGGCGGGGGGGGCCTGCGTTCACATGAGTAAGGCTGTCATCACTTGGCTGAGTGAATAGGATAATTTCTATTTAGTCTTTAAACTACAGACTGTCCGGTTCCTGTGTCTGTGCCTCCTCGGGATGAGCTCCTCCAGCGGTGGTTTGATCCAGAGGGCGCACAGAGCGGATCACTACGCATCGAGGGACTATTCTGTTTGGTACAATGTATGTTTGTGATTTAAATGTATATTTATCTATGTGAGATATGATTATTCTCAGTGAAGAGACGTAACAAGCCTTCAGGAAACAACTAACTCAAATTGTGACGGGACAAAAGCAGCAGAATCAACACTTATTCATGTGCATAAATGAATATTAATGCTTCTATGACCTACATTTATCCTGCAGTCAACACGTCATCAACCTGAGAGAACAACACATCAGAGGAATCTTCCACTCCAGTCAACATGTGGAGCACAATCCTCACGGGAGGTGTTATAACTGTAATAACCACAGATAATGTGAATGGACAGATTGTGGCTCAGATACAGGATGATCCCCCCCCCCACACCCCGTTGTGGTATGAAACCAGTGGTAACTGTATCTGGCCTGTAGATGTGAATCTCTTACTTCTTCTGTCCCTCCTCTTCATCAGTTGTGCACATGCACCTGAAGCTGCACATGACTCACAGCTGCTGGTTCGTTGAGTCGAATTCACCACACTACGTCGACACGTGGTAGAAACCAGTTTGAAACCAGATTAAACCTCCAGTAACGACACAAAACACCTTAAATCCTGGTGGATTTCAAAGAGGTGTCCCCATTAGCTAGCATGGACACTTTCTGCCCCAGCTAGCGTTAGCACGGTGACACGTGAAACCGAACCTCTGACGTGTGCTTTCACGAGTTGTCGTGTTGTTGTGTTTGTGTAGTTTGTGTAGTTTGTGTTTTGTTCGCCGCAGCCACGCTGACACAACGCGCGAGGGAGCTAGCTAGGTAGCGTTAGCATGCTAGCCTCCTAGCATGCTATTACTCTCTGTGTGATCGTCTTTGTTTCGAACCTGTCGGACCGCGACATGGACCTGTCCGCCTCCGGAGCCTCGTCCGCGGGCAGCGCGTCCGCTTTACCGTCGCTGCTGGGTGTCTCCATGTCTGGCTCGGCTCGGCTCGGCTCGGCTCAGGTCGGCTCTGCGCGGCACGGAAAACAAACACAGCCAGCGTCATGACGTCAGAAGGACACGTCAGACGCAACCCCATGCCACATTTACGGAAATCGGACAAAAGCGCCACGTTGAGATTTCGCTATTAATTGGGGAATAATGCAGAAAAAAGCTTCTACATTTAATTAAATAAACTTATTTATGAATATAAAAACAACTTGTTACCTTGGTTACATATCGTTACAATAACCGAGCTGTTTTCTGCCATCTTTATGTTGCACATTTAGAAAAACTGCCCTGTACATGTTTTAATGTTCCTCCTTTTATATGGTATTTGTATTTCATCTTATTTTTATTCTTACTTAATTTTTCCCTTGTGCTGCTG
Source organism: Hippoglossus stenolepis (assembly GCF_022539355.2). Lineage (NCBI taxonomy): Eukaryota > Metazoa > Chordata > Actinopteri > Pleuronectiformes > Pleuronectidae > Hippoglossus > Hippoglossus stenolepis. The sequence continues at coordinate 19,272,131 of NC_061502.1, forward strand.
TGCCGATTATGAATTCCCCGTATAGAGGATCATCAATCTTATCATATACGTCTTAAAAATAAAACTGTAAATGGCTGAACTTAAGTAAAAATGACCCAAAGAATAACTAAATACAGGTAAAATAATAATAATAATGTTTGTGTCAGTATTAACTTGTTAGTCCTGTAATCCACAACAATTCATCCAGTAGTCATATCCACTGCAGAGTACAGATTCCTGGGGAAGGAACACAAATACACGTGCACTGATTTCTTTGAGATAACACTAACTGTTTCATGAAAGCACTTTTCTATACTAATGATAAATGGCATCAGAAACATTGATCTAATTAGAGGCCACATGATGACACAAGTTCCTTCCAGCAAATAAATTCCTCTAAAAACACAGTTTGCGTCAGTTTTAACGTATTAGCTAAGTTTTAGTCAGAAAACATCTTTCAAAAACTATATAATTGAACAGTGAAGTCATTTAACTTCACAAAACAAAACTGAATATTAAACCAAGAAAACTCTTCACCTGTGAAACTATTTACGTTTGTCCCAATGTACTTGAACGCAGCATTGACACTCACAAAACACGTATTATATAGAATCTATGTATTTATACATATAATACAGAGATTTATTAGTTTAATGAACAATATGTAAATTAAATGCTACATTTATTTACATCTAACCAATTAGAACCATATAATAAATGTGTGATTAGAATGTTACATTAAGACTAAAGGGATTTACATAGAACTTCATTTAAATCTATTCTTACTAAACTGACAATTAATGGTTTAATAATCTATCAACGTGACTTAGATTTAATATATTTATTATATTATTAACGTGGATGTATTTTTGCAATAAATCTTGCTTTATAATTTTTACACATGCAGCAAAATGCCATTTATACTTTGAAGATATATAGTTTAAATGAGCCTCCACATGACACTGTGTGTTTATCTTACCACAGAGCGACTGTTATAACCGATGTTATCTTTTAAATGTTTATTTAATTCTGTGCAAATGCATGTCATCAATCTTTTCTTTTTTTAAATCAGTATAATTATTTCATACACATTTGCACTGAATTAGCTTTAATCTGAGGATCTCTTCATGTGGATTAAATAAATCCAGTTGATGGAAATGAATCTCTAGGCTGTGAAACCTAAACCTGAGAGTTATAGTGAATTTAAACATGTGATATTTATTGTGAGGTTGTGCAGCCGGATGTGTTTCACTATTATTTGATGCTTATCGACACATTATTCGAATCCTCGTTGTGCAGAACTACTTTAAATCGGATTGATTTTCGTTCAGCCTGATGTTTGTCCTGAACCAGCTGATCACTCGGACTCTATATATCCACTGACTGGGTTTTTTTATTTTGCCGCAGCTCCGTGTTCGAGGCTCCAACTCCAACCAAACTCCAGCCTCCCTCCCCGGGGTCTCCTCCTCCTGCCTCCCAGGAGCCGCAATGAAGGGAGTCATTGGTCTGTGGTGAAGAGTCTGTGCTCACATGCACGGATGAGGTGTGCACCCACTTTCCCCATCGTCCAGTGAAGAAGACCAGGAGGAGAAAGCCCTGGACCTGTCGAGTCTCTCAACTCCTGCAGCAGACAGAGCAGAGAATCCTTCTCATTTCCCAGACCGGACACAGGGAGAAGACAGGAGGAATAAATGGATAATAACGCTGCAAATTCGGAGAAATCTCACCTGATGCACGAGAAGAATGCGAAGATGTATTCGTTGAAACTGCAAAGGTGAGAGAAACGTCCGGTTCCACGTGACTGCAGCTGCATGGGAATAAAAACGCATGTGAGGAATTCAGAGCCATAATTTACACGAGCATGTTCAAGATTAAATTGAACATTTATGTGATTAAAAAAACGATTATAAATATAGAATATATATGTAACAATAAGGAGATAAACTTCTAATTGTGTGGAGTTGAAGAAAGTGACCGATAAGAGGGTGTGGACAGATTCCAGGTGGATTTTGTGAGGGGACGCTAAAGAAGCGCAAAAGTGAATATTGCGCAGATCTGCAGGAGGAATCCCTGCATGTGTGTGTGTGTGTGTGTGTGTGTGCGTGTGTGTGTGTTGCACAGGTTGTGTAGTGGCAGCAGTTGTTACTGTGGTGCATGTTAAGCGGGCTGCGCCGGCTGTTTTATGTGAATGAACAAATTCATTTCCATGCTTGGCTTGTTTCTGGACAGCCTGTGACAAATGGCCCCGGGGCCAGTTCACTGAGCAATGCTAAAAACTCATCATCTGTCATTAGAGGCAGCAGCAGCAGCTCCGTGCACGTTCAGGCTGCGTGGGACGAAATGAAACTGAGGAATTAAGAGTAAATATGCTGCCTGTAGGTGTTTATACCTGTAATACAGGACAGCACCCATAAAACAATTTTATTTTGAATAAATAATAACAGTAATAACAAAATTATTAATATTAATACGAATCATGACAATAAATGATCGTGGCCTATGATAAGATGCACTTAAAAAAACAACAAAACAACCCAACGACGAATAAAATACATTATTGCATCACACATTATGAATGAGTTGCTGCCGTTCAGTCGATGTTATTATTATAAAGACTGAGGTGTTGATAATAGCAATAAAACAATATGATGGCAAAGTTATAAGACGCAAATCCGGAAAGATTTTTAACAATAAATAGTAAATCTTGAATTTTGTGCTGCAGTGTAAAAACGTGAAGACAAAATAAATGTCCATTCGTTTAGAGTAAAAAATATATATCATATATATCAAGCGCAGTTCAGTTACTTAAATAATAAATAAACATCTATTATGATCAATAATCTGCAGAAGTTGGTCAGGATGATTTATTTCTCATTCTTGATTCTGTGAAACAGTTTTTTTTAGGCCTCGTGGTTCGTCTGTTCTGATCAGGACACGTTTTAACCACCGACACGTTTTAACCACCGACACGTTTTAACCACCGACACGTTTTAACCACCGACTCCTCTGATCAACTCTGTCACGTCCACATCAGCGGTTTGTCACTTTCTAATGCGACGTGTTGAAGAAGTGACGTTTACATGTATTTATGATGTATTATCCACGTCACAGAGGAAAACCTGATTATTATTGATAACATGTAAAATATGAGGCTGCAGATTTCAGACCTGTGAGGAAACAGGAATAAGATTTATCATTATTATCATTATCATGATGATGGGTTCAGAGTCAGGGGGGGGGCGTGTATTAAGTGCTGCTGTTTATTTCCACGTGCGTGCGTGTGAACGTGCGAGAGAGGTGTGCATATGGCACAACATTTGAGATTTCATGCACCATTTGCAGCGCGCGCGCGCGTGTGTGTGTGTGTGTACTGGCTTTTGTAGCCTCCTCAGGACCTCTCCAGTCTTATAGTCTTATCAGTCCCCTCGTCAGGACCAGGGGACCTCATGGGGACCATGGTCCGAATGAGGTCTTTTCTGAGCTCCTGGTGAAGGTTAGGTTAAGTTTATGGTTAGACATGAGTTGGTCATGGTTAAGTTTAGAGATTTTGGTTAGAGATTTGATGTGGTGTGTGTGTGTGTGTGTGTGTGTGTGTGTGTGTGTGTGTGTGTGTGTGTGTGTGTGTGTGTGTGTGTATTTACAGTGTTTTTTCCCCAGCTGGCTCCATTCAGACCAGTGTAAGAGTAAAGTTACTCCAGTATGTTTTGTTTCTACCTGGCCCAACCTTTGCAACCTAACGTTAAATAACCTTTTAAATAACATTTTGAGGACTAATGTGTGTTTATTTTTTATCTTGGGAAAAACATTAACTTTGCCAGATCCCATGAAATCATGAATATATAAAAATAAATGTTTTTCCTTTTATTTATTTATAAACCAGGATGCAACCAGGACAGTTAAAAAAAAGTCAAACCATGACCACGAACCTGACCAAGCAACCAGAACTTAACCCTTTAATCAAAGATGAAACCATAATCGTTTAGATCAAAATATAAATTCTAATGAGAAAAACGATGCCCCTGCCCCTTTTGTTTGTAAACAAGATGACACAAGCACTAAAGAGACAAAGATCCAGATCCGCCCCCTGATGTGTGGATCCACATTTAAACCAATTTGATTTTATACATTATAGATTTCATATTTAGAGGACTGGTTTCTATGAGTGTGTGAAGTTTGGACGGTCGGGCCTTGGCGGAGGAACGAGCTCTACTGAGTGACATCCTAGTTTTTGATTCATACCAAAGAGGTGCTTCAAAATGCAGAGGACCAATAAATTCCCTTTAATACTGACTGGTTCATTACTGCGTCTTTGTGATGTTTCCCAGCTGTATTTAACAAAGCCCGTTTCCAGGATTGGCTCGATGGCAGCTGGGATGTTTCTGGCAGTGAGTGAAGTCAGAGGGTTGATGGGAGTTTGGCAGACGACGCTGTCACGGCTGCAGCAGCTTCCAGAAATGTCCTCTTGGTGACTCCCAACTTACAGTCAAATACTCACAAGTGTCACTTAATGTTCTTCATCTGCTCCAAATGTTTACTGAACAGTTTCATACTTTGGAATCAAACGATCACTGGGACGTTCTCCCGAGTTTCGTTTTCACCTTTCAGTCGAGTATCTGGAGAAACTCTGCACCATGACACGTTAGTTTCATAAGGGTTGTTTCCTTCACACACTGATTCATGGAAGTTTCTGCTTCTGGCCCAAAAAAACAACAACAAAATGTGAAAAACTAAAAAAACACATGTGGTTTATACTTTTTAACAGATTAAACAAACAAGTAATATCTTGATACGTGTGGATGGATCCAAGATGTCTGCCCACATGTAGTAAAACGTTCCTTCAGTCTGTATATCAGCTATAAAAACATCTTGGGAAGTGCTAAATAACAATAATCCCAATAAGATCATCAGGATCATCGTCACTGGACAAACACTTTATCCCCCAGAGACAAAACATTTTCATCTCTGCTGCAGCGTTGCCCCTCTCACTGCAGGCGTCGTTATGTCAGCTACAAATAATAGTTTATGGCGCCCAGATCGCAGCTGTAATTAAAGGCTCGTGGTTATTTTTTTTCAGGGGACAGCTCTTTCTCTTCATATCATATAATTTCACAGATCGGTGAATATTCCCTCAGGTCTGCTCTGCTGATGCTGAGAGTCAGAGAAGCAGCTCTGACCTGCCCTGTGGGATATTGACAAACAGATGAACTCGATTTCAAAATGAAATTCAGTATTGATGATGTTTTACGAGACGCAGAATATGATCATTGCCGTCACTTTGCTAAGCGAGCACCTAATGCTACATCCAACCACGTCTTTTATGTCGGTGCAGGAGGATGATCGCTGCAGAAAGGTGGAAGATGTTCAAACTCATTCCCGATCTCGTTCTTTAAGTCAGTTCACAGAGAACGTAGATCAACTGGTAAATCGACAGCTTCTGGCTCAGCTTTCTCTTCACCACGGCGGTCCGCTACAACGCCCGCATTACTGCTGATGCTGCACCAGCCCGCCTGTTGATTTCACGCTCTATTTTACCCTCACTCGTGAAAAACAGCCCGAGATACTGAACCTCCTTCACCCGAGACAGTGACCTCGCTGCCACACTGAAGGGAGCAATCCAGCATTTTCTGGCAAAGAACCAGGGCCTCGGACTCGGAGGCGTTGACTCTCATGCGAGCAGCTTCACACTCGGCTGCGAGTGAACGCTGGAGGTCACAAGCTGGTGAAGCCAAGAGAAGCGAGAGCCACAGCCCACGTGGCACTTGGGCGCCCGTCTGCAGCTTCTACAGCCCCTTCTCTAGTTTGATGGCCTCCCTCACCACTGGTGTCCACTGGCAGATTCTTGATCTTAGGCTGAGGGCGTTCTGGTATTACTGGTACTTTTGGGAATATCCACTACAAGCTGAGAAGTCCCAGATCAACCACTCAGGTACAGATCAGGCCGGCTGTTCCTCCCAGTCAAGCCACTGCAGGGTTCTCCTCCATGTCTTTCTTGCTCTCCCTCCGCCTTTCACACTCAAAATCTGTCCCATCATTAAAAGTCCCTAACCCTAACCCCCACAAATTTGTACAAGGAGAAGTGGAAGATTTCTCTGCAAGCACACAAATGATAAACAGTCAGATACTTATACTTTTTGAGATATTGCAGCAATTTGTCAGAACAGGGGACACGATGTTTTTAATCCATTTCTGCTCAAACCAGGAAAAACTCCCTTTAAAATACTGAGATCCCCAAAGAATATATTTTCAATAACTTGAAAACGGGTTTTTGTCCATATTGTTTGCACAAAGGACGATGATTTATGAGATCAAGATGCAGATGTGATAAAAAATATAATCTACACAGACTCTAGTTGGTGAGGAGACTTTTTACCAAGTTATAAAAATATATATCTACTGGTTTGACTGTGAAACATTTGTAATCTTAACATGAGAAACTCTTCATCGTTTGTATTGTTCTGTTTTATCTGCGTAACCAAACATACTGAAGCTTCAGAGCACATGTGTGTGTGTGTGTGTGTGTGTGTGTGTGTGTGTGTGTGTGTGTGTGTGTGTGTGTGTGTGTGTGTGTGTGTGTGTGGTTATCTCAAGTGAGCCCAAATTAGTTTTTTTCCACCTCATTTAGCCACATCATCACAGCTCCTCCCCCACAAGGCAAGAAAAACAGCAACCTGCTTGTGTGTGTGTGTGTCTGTGTACGTGTGTGTAATGGAAATGGGAAGTCAGCATTTTGCTCAGTTCACATGATTGAAATCCAGTTGTATGTACACGTGTGTTGTGTTACAGGTGAATATCCACATGTGTAGTTTAACCTTCAGTCAGTGTTTCCAGGTAGAAACATTAAAAACATCCCTCGTCCTCAGTCACAGTTTGATACAGAAGACGCCACAAAAACAGAGATGATCATCAGGCACAAAACTCTTGTTGCAGCTGCATTTTAATTTAGTTTTTGACATGAAATTTCATGTTAAACTACATGTCTGTGTGTTTTTTTCACCTTTAAATCACATCATCTACATCTCTGCTTTCTGAAATGAGTCATTTGGGTTGAAAACCTAACTTTAAATGTACAAAACAAACACAACACAACACACTCACCTCTCCTCGGTGTCAGCAGTCATCGATTCCAGCCGGTTCCTCCCTCGATGGCCCGTCTCACCGCTCTTAAGTGAACATTGATCCTGATCCACTTTGTCAGATTTCCACTTTGTAGCGCTTCCAAACAATAATGTGCTTCGCTGCAACATCTTTTCACAAAATCAATTCTCACAACAACAGTTATATTGCAGATCTGTGGCTGTTTCAGGGCGAACACACACCTGTATGTTGTAGTGGTAGCTCATAGTCTGTTGACATGTTGGACAGAAGACGCCATAATGTCCCCAAACTCACCATTGCACCAACGGTCCAACAGAAAAAACAACAACAACACCTGCAATTATGAAACTGTCTCTGTCTCACGCACCTTTGAATCTCTGCAGCTCCTTCCCAGACTCCAAAGAGCAATTTCCCGACTTCCCGTTTAAGAATGGCGGCATGGCCGGCGCCATCGAGCTGAAGCGACCCGTCGGCGCTCACTGCCACGGCATCAAATCCTTGGTGTGTGAGGACAGTGCGGACAAGATGCTGGCCAAGAAGAAACTCTACATCGCCTCGGCTGTCTGCCTCGTCTTCATGATCGGAGAAGTCATAGGTAAACGTTCAGATGCAAAGCTCAGTTATTAAAGAGAACAGAAGGTCAGAGATTTGTAATAAATAGATGGAAAACCTCAGTTGTGTTTTTTAGAATAGAAAAGGGTCAAAACAACGAACCATGAAGTGAATCAGAGCATTTTCTATAATCAAATGTATCTTAAATAAATGTTCATACTGTCTTTTACTTTTTGTAAAGTAATGTCAGCTTATAAATGTGGTTAAAAGTTAAATAACATCCAACATAATAAAAATCATGAGATGCATACTTTTAATTTCCTCTGATCATACGTGAAAATGTTATTTAAAACAGTTAAATACCCAATGATACATATTTAACAATGATTTATTATAAAAAAACGTACAAAATCCAGAGATTTGAATCACTGAAACTAGATGTTTCACCTTCTCGCTCGATAACAACTCATTATTTATCAGAATTTTAGATTTTTCCTGTTATCTAATAATCAGTTTATTCTTTCATCACTAGAACCTCGTTGCCACACAACCTCTCTCCCTTTGACACAGCAGACAAATGAACACAAACGTCTCTCTGCTTGTGTTTCCTGCAGGAGGCTACCTGGCCCACAGCCTGGCCATCATGACGGACGCCGCCCACCTCCTGACGGACTTCGGCAGCATGATGGTGAGCCTGTTCTCGCTGTGGATCTCCTCCAGACCGCCCACCAAGACCATGAACTTCGGTTGGCACAGATCAGGTCAGAAGCAGGGATCGTGTGATTTCTTGGTTTGATGACATGTGACATTATATATATACGAATATATTAAGGTTTGATGATGACATTTTAAGAATAATTGCCAATTTGTTTTATGTATATCTATTACAATGACAAAAACAGTCAGATTGTGTCCGAGGAAGTTGTGTCTGGTGTCTGATGCTGTAATCCCATCGACCTGGAGATCTGACACCTGACACCTGACTCCTGACTCTATCTTCTATCTTCTATCTTCTCTGACTCGACTGTATTATATGTGTTTGCTTATTTAACTTTACATCAGCTGTGTTTGATGAAGTGAAGACGCTCCCTGCCTCTCTTCTCTCCGCAGAGATCCTCGGGGCGTTCATCTCAGTCGTGTCCATCTGGATCGTGACGGGGGCTCTGGTCTATTTAGCCATCGAGAGGATCGTACGCAACGACTACGAGATTAACGGCCATGTAATGTTAATCACCTCCGGGTGTGCTGTCATCGTCAATATTGTGTGAGTGCTTCAGAACCTAATGAGCATTGATGGCTTTAATAGAGAACATTAGAACCTGTGCTGGTGTTGTTTTAAAAGCTCGTTGCTATAAATCATGTACTTGATGTTCATATCGGACTGATTCTAAATCGTTTGCTTAATGAATCCACCAATCGTACCTGTGTCTTTCTGCAGGATGGCCTACATCCTCCACCACTCCACCACCTTCCACGCTCACGGCAGCGGCTACCACCAAATCGACGAGGACGGTCAGAGTCCCGTCTCCCACGGCCACGGCCACAGCCACACGCTCCTCGGGGGCCACAGCAACACAAGCGTCCGCGCCGCCTTCATCCACGTGGTCGGAGACCTGCTGCAGAGCGTCGGCGTCATGGTGGCAGCGACCATCATCTACTTTCGGGTCAGATATAGATCACATTCCTGTTAGGGTGAGACCGAAATGTCAGTTTGGTCCTTTAACAGAAAAACACCAGATATGATCGAGTCATTTTTGCCAAAACTGTGACTTTAATGGGTTATTTAGCAAACATGATATTTAAACGTGTAGAAAGCTTGAATTTATCCAGAAGTCGTGTTTATTATGGACGACAGGGTTTCATATTTCTGTCTGCAAGATGCTCCCTTCTTTCTCTGCCCCGAGCGTGTTGTGACCTAATGACGGGGGGGGAAACACCACCTGATGTCTGCGATCTCCTTCTCCCTCTTTCAGCCAGAGTACAAAGTGGCAGATCCCATCTGCACCTTCCTGTTCTCTGTCTTCGTCCTGTTCACCACGGTCACCATCCTCAGAGACGTCTTCAGGATACTCATGGAAGGTACCGGACCAAGGGATCCACTGTTCATAAACGATTTGGTTGTCAGAGGAGAAAAGTAAAATTATTCTGGAATGGTAGTTCCTAAACCCATTTAACACAAACATTATGTACACTACTTACTAAGGAAAAACTAAACAACAGTCTCATCACTGAAGATATTAGAATTTAAATGTTCTGAATCGTTTTCGCTCTCATGTAACTGTCTGCAAGTATATGAAGGCGTCTCCAACCTTGTCACACTATCCATTTAAAGAAGCCACATGGGATGAAGTGGTAATTCTGACCATTACACACAGTTCTTTCCTCCGTCTGCAGCTGTGGAGTTTCGACCTGATCTAACAAGGTCAAAGTCACTCGATGCTTTTCCCCTGAGTTCATTCAGAACGCTAACGATTCCTTGGATGATCGTAACTCACCACAGATGTCTGTAGATGGAGAGACTCACCTTCAGAAACACGACACGGGGTGAACAGAGTTAAAATATTCTGCTAAACACGTACAGACGTCCATCGGCCGGCTCAACCTTTAAGTGTTTGCAGAACAAAGAAGAAGAACACAGATGGTCTCATCCTGGCGATGTCCTGAAGACTTTGGGGACGTTCTAAAAATCTGTTTGCACATGACTGATTTTACTAAGAACTCAGAAGTGTCCCCTGAGGCGTCTTTTCAAACTCTTAGTTACGACGGAATGAACCCTACGATGTTAATGAGCAGCTCGATGGCCGCAGCGTTCATTTGACATCATTTTAATACATATACGTGAAATAAAACACTGAAATAATGTCAACGTGCTGTAGGGTAGAAATGTAAAGTCCAGCATCGTGAGCTCGATTCACAGAAACTCTCTCTGTTTTCCAGGGTCTCCTAAAGGGATAGAGTTCAACTCGGTGAAGGAGGTGCTGCTGTCTGTGAAGGCGGTGAAGTCCATGCACTGTCTGCACCTCTGGGCTCTGACTCTGGGCCAGGCCCTGGTCTCCGTTCACCTGGCAGTAGGTAACGTAACGAAGCAAAGTTCACTCTCTACATAGACTGAGACAGTGAATTCAAATATGAGGATATCGATAAACCAGCGCAAAGGACTCACTGTGTTCTCTTCCTGTTTCCTGTTCCCACGTCAGAGGAGGGAACTGACCCCCAGTCTGTTCTTCACGAGGCCACCGAACTGCTCCAGACCAAGTTTGGCTTCCGCAGCATCACCATCCAGGTGGAGCTCTACTCTGAGGACATGACCCACTGCTCCCACTGCCAGGACCCCAGTGACTGACGCTGATACTGGACCCCAACTGGACTGGACCCAAAAGGACATGGAACGGCTCAGGCACATCCTCATTCTCTCTGGGCTGCCTCAGTCAGAGCTGTACTCAAGAAAACAGCTTCCTGGTAAAATAATGTATAGAAAGAGCTTTTGGTAGATTGTTGTGTTTGCCATCAAGTCACGAGAAATCAGACAGCGAAATCATCCATGTGTTGGTCGTCCAGTGCAGATGCTGGTGCTCCATGTTAGGAGGGAATACACCATCAAGTCCTCATTGAATAAGGGGGTGCTCCAGTCCTCTGGGTTTCAAGGGGTTTTCAAACACATGCCCGGACCCCATAACCCTCTGACCCCCGGGGAAACAAGGTGCTCTTTTAAAGAAATCTACCGAGACAAAATCAAGGTGGAGACAAAATACTGGTCCAGTCTTAACAAATAGACGATGGAATGTGTTCAATACATAGGAACATGACCAACATGACCAGCAGGGGGCGATCATGAGCACCCTTTCAAAGCCTGGAATTAAGAATGGGATTAAAAGTCCTGAAGCTTTAAGATGTAACATGAAAAGTCAATTTAAAGGATCCAGCGAGGTTTATTTTAATGCAACAATTTCAGGAGACAACTCATTTCTGTCCAAGTGGGTGATCTTTAAAAAAACACTGCCTGATTTTTAGTATTTCATGTAAATTAAAGAAACTGCCAGACAAAGAGCACATGTTCTCAAGGCTACGGCTCCTGCTGATTTTCTAACTTCCCTGGAAACACAAAAACCTGAATTTATTAGTTCGAAGCAAGAGGGTGAAGTCTGGAGCACCTGATGCAAAGATCTGCCCGGGACACATGGATGACTTCGATGTCTGTTGTTTCAGCGCCAACTTTACCAAATGATCTTCTACCAGATTCTCACTCAACAGTCGACTCATCTTTGATCCACTCGCCTGCTTTTCCCACCGGAGGTCCGACAGGGAGCTCCGCACTGCTGCTTGGTCCAAACGGACATTTTGAAAGAGTTTCACCTGCTGAAAACCTCTTTGAACGTCTCATCATTGCAAACTTCTCTGTAATTTGTACCACACGGACAGACGTGTTTGAATAATACCTCAAATATAAATGTGCACTTACTGTTGGTAGTTGCCTTAGAGAGATCACAGAACGAGCGAGGGTCACATCGTACGGTTACATCGTCCCAACATCGATATTAACAGAAGACTTAAACACGCGATAAATGAAAACCATGATGTCAAAGCAGCTTTTCCACCAATCATCACAGCAGTTATCACAAAAAGAAAATGTTTCTAGTCTGAGGGACTTTTAAACTCTTTGATTTGCGAGAGGCATCGTTAAGTCCTAGTTTGAGTTAAAGAGGAAAAGTACATTTGGGTGAAATGATTCCACACTGGCCTCGACCTGGAATGTTCTTATTCTCCCTTTAAACATTTTACTGTGTTATACTTCATAACATGCTGGCTCAAGTGTTTCTTATAATTCAATTCTTATAGTTCACCAAACTCACTGCTGTACTTTACTTTGAACCAAAGATAAACCTTCATCTCTGTGCTGGACGGTGGGTCGGTAATATATCAGTTTCACATTAGGAAGCATCAGTGGAATCAGTGGAAATACGAGGATTGGTTGATGTGTTGTAGATTCGTAGTTTCTTACGATGCCGACAGCCTCAAATCTAATGTTAAGGGCTATTTTCAGTGGTGGTTCTTTTGATAGTTTTGTTGTGTTGCAGGCTTTTGTTTCAGTTTCCAGAGTCAAGTCGATAAACTCACCTTGAAAGCCGGTTAACAGTGAGCAGAGTATCGAGTCCGAGGGCAACAGGGATTCAGTCCTGCAGTCGGACGATTAGTTTGAGATTCATCCATCTCAAGCATCTGTCTCTCATCCTGCAGCTTCAGAGGAAATAATCCATCCACGACGTCTCCCTGTTCCCCGTCAGCCCGTCGATCCGTCCGTCCACCTGGGTTTTCCCAAGTCAATCAACTTCAGTTCCCAGTTACTTTGCAGTTTACTGATCCGTGAAGTCGGATAAATATCGGACACAAAATGGTGCTTGTGTTTGTCAAACAATTCAGAAGAATAACCGGCACATTATTCTAACCCTTTAGCAGAGGAGGATGGAATCGATGAAATACACTGTGTTCAGTGAGGATTTGACCTGAGGGACATTGTTTAATTTAGAAGGGAAACGAGATAATGAAAGTAGTATTTGAATGGTAGTATTTTCAAATGGCATATGGTGGTGCGACCGCTGTCATCATCAATATAATAAGGACTCATCCTCTGGTTGCCCATAAAGACCAGCAGCATTTTTCTGGAGCTTCATCCCGTTCCCTGGCGTTGGTTGGTCAGCGTTTGGGACTCGAGTAATAATCATTTCTATCGTTTGCACCAATAAGAACAGCCCATGAGCCGGTCCACGTGCTTGTAGTGTTGATGATAAGTGGGTTTGTTTTTTCAAAGAACAGGACATTGTACATTGTAAACACCTCGTCCACTTCCATCCAGATCCAAATAGCGTGCATGGTTGTTTGCTGTTACCTAATATCATGTACAGTCAAAAGTTTCTTGTTCAACTGCCAATCAAAACGTGTTGATAGACCATGCGGACGATTAATCGAAGAGAAAAATTCTCTTCTTTAAAAATTCTGTATTTTCACCATTTCTAAGGATAAACTGTATATTTACATAATTCTTTCCCTTTAAAGTCAGAGGAAAGCAGAATATATATGTGGACCCAGCAGCGATGAGTCAAAACTAACTGAATGTAATGAAGACCAATGCATTTCACTGTAGTTTTGATATCGCACAAACTGGCTGAAGTGTTAAACTGCAGCTAGACTCTGATAAAAGTTCATTTAATTCCAGGAAACCACCGTTCCCGTTTGTTCACTATGGAAGTCTACCGTTTGAGAATGCTCTCTGTATCGTGCCCGTGACAAATGTACGTTTGTGGCTGTTGTAAATATGTCAAATATTGTGTATTTTCTGTGTATGATTTTGTGTATACTTGTGTAAATACATTCACCGTCCGTGTACAATCGGCCTTTGAAAAGTCCTTTGTCTCCGTGTGCTGGTGATGATGCGTAAACCCACTCGTCACGTCTGTGATGTTTGATATTTCATTTTTGTGTGTGTGGCAAGAGATTTTTGTAAAGTGAAATAAAAGACTGCAGATGATGGAGAGAGAGACTGGATTATTACGAGGCATGAAATTAGAATCTTAATCATTTATTGAAATATTTTCATTAAAAAAACATAACACAGAAAAACTGAATAAGAGCAGGTCCTGTACAGTCTGATACTTTTATGAATTACATGTTGCAATAATATTGTCAGTAACTATTATCATGGCTGACAACATTATCATTGTGTTTATTAAAACTAATTCAGAAACTGTCAATTAAAGTTGTAAGTTATTAGAAAAAATAGACCAATACCCTTAAATGAACCTGTCACGTCTGTAAATATTTACATATTTAAATGTTTTTGTAGATGCTGAAAAATAAATTATAATAATTTCACTGAGCTGCAAACTGAATTAAAATGTTTGAAATATCAGAATAACAACAGGAATAAATTCAACAGGTAAAGAAACAAACAAATTCGTGGGGGGGAAAAAGACCTTAAAACTTCTCAACATTACATCCAGCGGAGTCACAATAAAAAATATTCAAGTATTTCCACTCAGCTAAAGCCTGAGTTGTTGAGAAAAATAATCAATTACAAAAATACAACGGCGTGAATGATCCTAACGACCCGGGACTTTCCCCCGGTGGTGATGATGATCTGAAACTCGGGGGTTCTGAGGGGCAGGAGAACAGAACCAGAATGTTTATCGTGAATATCTTTTGCTGTCAAAAGAGTCTTAAGGCGAAGAGTCTGGAAACAAAACCAGCCCAAGTGGTTCTGATCCAAGTTCAATACGACACTGACGTTCTAATAAGGCAAGAAATCTGAAAACTCAAGATCACGTGGAACACAACGGAATGTGTCGCTGGTTATGAACGAACACTTTGTCAAAATAATGTAACGTAAACACGCACGTCGGTGATGTCACGGCCGACGTCCTGTAACCACTGCCGGTCGGAGGGAGATTCACCTCCGAGGTTATTTACTCATACGTTTGATTATGTAAAAAAATAAATAAAAAACTACAGAACGGATTTTCATCAAACTCGGTGAAAGGAAGAGAAACGGGCGAAGAAAGAAAAGGTTAAATTTGGGGGCAGATCCAAGGATTCTTTCACTTTCTTTAACATTAAGAGGTAGGAAGTCTTCTGATGTCTGACACCACTTATTTCTCAGGAATTCATTAATGGATGTTCAGAGGAAAATATCAGCCGTGTTTAGGGGACTGATCCGTGAACGTGTGCAATTTGCTTGATTGAATTAAAGTGGACTGTCGTTGTTGTTGAGGAACCGATTCTTCCAACCTGGCTTATTTTCCACAGATGTAGAGGAAGAACAAAGTAGAACAACACGTTTAGGAGAAAAACACGAGGTTGAAATGAATCCTTTGAGTCGTTATGATCCTCCGAGCAAAACCGTTTTAAACGTACGTGTTGTCATTGATGAATTTATCTCCATGGAGCAAACGGCAGCAGGTGCTCACCACTTTTCCTGAGGGTTGACTTTACGACGGTGAGAGTGGATGATAATGAGCCGGATTCTGATTCCACCGCTGCCAACGGTCGACTCGCTGCCAAATAAGAGAAACTGGAGCGAACAGAAACCGAACTTGATCTACTAGGGATCAATAATAAATGAGTGTTTTAAACAAGGCACTGCCAACTGCTCTAACTGCCCAATGTGTAAAAGGACTAAAACAATATGTCCGTGAGACGTTTGGTGCGGAGTGAAGCTCGGTTCGGTCTGCGGAAGATAAACCTACCTGCGCCTCCACGTGAACCTCAAACACTTTCAGGCAGAATTCCCACGGGAAGAGTTTCATGACAGTTTGACTTTCAACTGGCTGATCATTTAATTCCTTCTGCTTGAATTTAAAAATGCTGCGTTCGATCATTTTAAGCCATTTGAAATATGATAAACAGTAAATGTACATTGGTGCTAATGACTCGTTTTTTTTTTTTTGCAGGTTTGTTTCTTTTGCAGCCAAACACCCGTGTAACAGTGTGATCCACCTTCTGGTCCCGCAGCTCAGCTCCTGCTATAGCTGCTCAGCCTCGGCCTGGACGGGCCCCGTCTGGTCTGTTGGCGAGTACAGTGCGTTGAACTGGGCCTGGTTCCCCCTGATCTTGTTCTTGATCTTGGGGCTGATCATGCTCCTGAGGCAGTTCAGGCGGACCAGCCCCGTCTGGCCTCCCGACGCCACCCAGATGTGGCAGCTCATGTTTGGGTTGAAACGCACCTGAGGAGAAGAGGAGGAGGAGAAATGAACGTTTCCTAAAAGTCATTGTAGCTCCAGACCTCAAACCATCAGGAACATCTTAAAATCAGAACAACACATGTGATTGATAAGTTGCAGGAAGTTCTGGGACATTTAGTCGTCATTTAACTTGGATTATTCTTATTAATATGATGATTTAATAGTCCCTCCTGTGTGAATGACTCAGCTGCAGCTCTCAGCAGGTCAACACCCCCGCCTCCTCCTTCATCTATCCCCCTCTTCATCATTATAAATCCTTCAGGTGTGCCTCTCTTCTTCTCTTTTTTCTCTCAAGTCACTCTCTCGCCCCGTCTAATCCATTTATCCCCTTCAGACAGAAGATCCAGTCACGCAGCCGATGGCGTTTTGTTTTTTGAGATTGTCCCGTGAAGTGTCCGTCCATCATCTCATCCCAGAGGGCACGCCGCCGACACCCACCACTCTGCCGCTCTTAAAATTAAACACATCAAATCCTCAAATGGCTGCTCTCCATCTCCCCCTCCCTCCCTCCTCTGAGGGTGACATTTTTCTCATTTTACACATCATTACATTCCGCCCGTCTTTATAGCCGCCCATCAGAGGAGGAGAACGAGGGAGGAAGAGGCTCCTCTGCCATCACTTATCTCTCTTTCCTTTCCTTTCCTCTTCAGTGCTGCTGTCTATCCTTCTCTTCTTCATCAACGTGTTGAGGTGCAGCGGGAGTCTGACGGTGTGTCGCCGTGTGTGTTTGATACCTTGTGCAGTGCGGCCAGTTGCATCTCGTCCATGTTCATCACCGTCTTCAGTTCCGTGTCTTTCATGTGTTTCCAGGTCGCTTGCTTCTCGCTTCCTACGAAGCTGAGCTGGAAGTCGGGGATGAGCATTTTCAGTGAAAGAATTAGTTTCAATAAAGCTGATGAATGAATGAATAGACAGGAAGTTAGAGATTGTTGGTGAAATATATATATATCACAATAATAATCAAAGGATCATCTGAAGGAAAAGCTCTGATATCTTTATCCAGATTAAATAAATCATCACAATCATTTATATATAAACCTAATAAGGTCGTTAATTGACCTTTTCATTCCTTTAATTACTCGGTTGTTTTTATGTGCTGCCTTGTGCGAGGCCCTTTGTGACTTGAGCTTTGAGGAGGTCAGCAGATACAGGTCGTTCTCAGTGTACGCACCATGTTGCCGTCTGAGTGGTGGAGGCAGTATTTCTTCGAAGCCTCTTTGTACGTCTGGAACCGCAGAGGGGGACTTGTGTTGTTTCGACCTCTTCGTCCTTCTCTTCCGTTTTCATCCACGTTCTCATCCCCTGCTTCGGATCCAGGATCTTGTTCTCCCACCTCTCCTCCTCCCTCCTCCTCCTCCGCTGCTCCTCCCATCTCCGGAGTTTCTTCCTCAGTTGTAGCGTGAGGCACCAGAGACGTTATGTATATGGGCTGAAGAAAATATAACATATTCAATCTAGTGTTTTAACTGTACAGTTTGAGTTTTGACAGTTATTTCAAAAGAATGTGTTTATTTTTATTTCAGGTGTTTAATAATACAGGAAACACAGATAAGGTCGAGCTGTCTGAATATCATTTTAAATTTGAATTATTATCTTAGAGTTAAAACAGAGTCAGTTAGGACAGAAACAAAAGAAACTGTAAACTTACAAATCGTCTCTCTATCGTGCGTTTGATGTACGGAGAGCTGTGGCTTATCGGAGGCAAAATGGCGAAGATCAACTCGCCGAGACTGTCCGCTGTCACCACGCTGTTCATCCAATCAGTGTAAGACAAGGACTGCAGGAGAACGGAAACAGACCAATCAGCACTGGTGAAATGAAGAAAGGTTTTTTTGGCCCAATACGAACTGACTGTAACTTTCAGGGGAGAAAACTAAACGAGCTACAGTGAAATCAAGACATTTAAAGAGAGTTTGAGGTATAAGAACAATTTAACATCTTGATTTGTCTAAAAATCATGAAAAGACCAAAAATATGAATCCTTCCTTATGATGAACAGGCGTCTTCATGTTCTTTAAGTATGTGACATACATATTCATCATTAGTGGGTTAATAAATAAGTATAAGTTGAAATACTGAGTCACGCTCACCCACAGGCTGCCGGTCCGAGGAACTGCGTAGACACTTTGCATGTAATGGTCAAAGAAGTGGACTCCGTGGGAACCCTTCCTAAATAAATTCAAAAACATAACACCGACAGAATGAACAATGAGAGGTAGGAAGAAAGGAAAGGAGAGATGTAGGATTCATAAAACGGTCTGATTCTTCCATCGCCTCAATCTTAGATGCCAATTACAGACAAAGCTCATCCAATGTGAGTTTAACACGACGAAGGTCCTGGAACAGTGTTAAGTGTAAAGTTCTTCTTACGCTACGTAGGCGGCATCCTGGGCTACCAGGTAGCCCGGCGCATTCAACGGCCAGTGGATCTCATTGGTCAGATAGCGCTTCTGAACAGTGACTGGGTGATCGAGCCTCTTCAGGTCCCACGTCTTCATGTAGCGATCTTCTCCTGCTGTCACCAACAGGTTCCTGAGACAAACAGACACAGAGTTTGACAACTTGAAAGATGCAAAGAAGAGTCACTGTCCGTTTTTTGATTTAATGGCGAGAAGCAATACGTGATTTTTCCCGCCAGAGGAAAAAGGCTTGAACGCTGATCTGAAATACATCATCACACCAGCATTGATCAAATGGGACAGCGGCGTCGGCCGTAGAACAAATGAAGACAGAGCAATCAATGCAACCGGATTTCACTGTGTCAGAAACACACAGCGGTGTATGAATGTGGAGAGAGAGGAAGAGGAGAAGGGATGACAAAGAGTTCAGGTGAGAAGTGGAACAGAGGGAGGGAGAGAGAGAGAGGGGGGGAGAGAGAGAGAGAGAGAGAGAGAGAGAGAGTAGAGGAGAGGGAGGGAGAGAGAGAGAGAGAGAGAGAGAGAGAGAGAGAGAGGAAGAGGAGAAGGGATGACAAAGAGTTCAGGTGAGAAGTGGAACAGACAGAGAGAGAGAGAGAGAGAGGGGAGAGAGAGAGAGAGAGAGAGAGAGAGAGAGAGAGAGAGGAGGTAGTTTTATCTCTCTCAACATGGCTGTGTAATTAAAAAGCAGTGATCCAGACAAGATGTTTGTCCTCCTCACTCTCTCTCGGCTGCAGGATTAATCTTGTTATTCAGCCGCGGCTCCATAACTTTCAGATCTGCCTTCACAGAAAACCACGAGTCGACACTGACGGATGACAGAAAACGGACGGGGGAACACGGCTGTTCATCAAATTAGCCTCGGATCTGGCGGCAGACCAACAATAATGCAGGGATGTGAATGACAACATTAATTATCTACAGGAATGTATGTAAACAAACCAACAGACAGGGGGGGGGGAATCACCGCTGACACTGTAACTGAAGGTCAAACTGATGGATGAAGAGTTTGAAAGACGATCAAATCAGAAACCTTAAAACTTTCTTTTAAATAAACTAAAACCTTCTTTAAAAACTAATTTCCCTACTTCTCCCAAACTCTTGAATCACGTCAAGGCAGAAAACCGTCCGTGAAGCCGTTTGCATCACGTGACGCTAAACGCTGAGTTAATCATTTTCCAGGTCGCCCGTCCTCACCTCAGAAGATGATTGTGCAGATTTCTTTCCACTGCAGATTTTACTGGAGAGGAGACGTGGGACCACTGGACACACCGACTGGCCAATATCAGATTTTTAATAAAAAGCCAATTTGGACCGGGGTTATTGCTTCAGCCCCGATGCTGACACGCACTGCGGATCAGTGTCGTCAGTGAATCCTTGTGGCGGACACGGGTGATGTAAATGACCCCCATCTACACATACATCAGCTGAGTAATGGAGTGAGACGGCTCCTACGAAGGTTAACATGGAATCTTGAGCTGTGGCCTTTAATTACATATCAGATAGTGGACAGTCAGTCTTCACTCTACATGCTCATGTTCCTCCAGGTCCCCCCAAATCATTCTAAAGTCAAACTGAGCTTCTTATCAATGACTTAAGGATACAAAATCTACATCTAATTATCGATTATTCTCTTTTAATCCAAGAAAGCATTCAGAAACCTACATGTCATTCATTATTTCTTTACTTAGAAGAAGCTAAAAACATCCAAAGAGAATAAGTAGCATTGAAAAGAGTTCACTGTGTTCTCTGAAGGAAGGAGATATCCATAAATGTTCCCCACAGGACGATGAGTTTACAGAAGATCTCACTGGAGATGATTCGAGCCTGAAGGTCGGTGCATGTGCAGAGATAAGTGAGGCTACCTCATTTAAATGGTGCCGGCTCAGAGAGGACGTGGCTGCACACGAGGCCTTGTACCCTACATTATGAATTAGTGCCTGAACACACTGGAGCAACGGCCCTTCTGCCAAACTTCTGCACAACTCTCTGTGCTCAGGATTTATTCTGCTGCTTTTTTGGCAGCAAAGAACCTGAGCTGCCTTCAACCCACTTTTTAAAGGCTCGTGAATAAAAGTGCCAAACTGAAGCAGATGGGGGGGGGGAACATCAACAGATCCAAGCAATTATTTCTCTCTTCTTTTTTGCTCGAGGGTTTTTTAATGCTGATAGAAACTGATTTTATAATGAAAAAAGATTTTACAGATACACTTTTTCTCTCGGCTGATTTACAACATGATCCCAGACACGGCAATAAAACACTAACGCAACCATTCACTATTCATGAGTCATAATTCTATGTGATGCAGTGACAAGCTGAGTTGTTGCTCAATAAATTACAGGTTTTCGGACTCAGAAGTCAGAAGCATTTTATCCGGAGAGCGATTCAATGACGTTAAATGAGTCAACAGCTTGGCACGAGAACGAATGACCACGTGAAAACAGACGTAAATGGAAAATGTAATAGTCTTGTTATGAATCTTACACTTTGATTAACATACAATCAGTTACTCGATTTAGTCTAAGTGAACATTTGTGCCAAATTTGATAGGATTCCCTCGAGGTGTTGTGAAGATATCGTGTTCAAAACAGTGGAATGGACGGACAACCTGGAAATCGCCGGCACGGGGACACAAATGAACATAACCTAACATTTACCTGGAGGCGGGACAGAAGGCCAGCGCCCGGACAGCGTGATCGTGGGCAAGTAAGCATCGAAAGGGCAGCAGAGTCAGCGAACCGTCCGACTCTCGCATCTGCAGCAACGTAGACTTAGTGGACAGATCCCAAAGGCCGACGACACCTGGAGACAGAGACCAGCAGAAAGAGTGTGATGCACTGACGACGCGGGCAAAGACAATAATGGATTATATTCTTCTAACGTGCAACAGACACCAGTGAATCATGTTTGTGTTCGTCAGGTACAGATGAACCTGACGGGATCCAGGCTGCTCATTTGTTTTGGTCTTTCAGACACTGAACCAATTCATCAAGAACATCCGCAAGAAATCCATTCATACCGTCGTAGAATCCAATAGCTATTATATTGTGTGGTTTCTCAGGCAGCCAGTCCATGGACAGGACCTGTCCACTGTTTTCCTGGCGAGGGGCTTTGAGGGAGCCGAGTTTCAGCGTTAACACGGCGTCCGCCTGCAGAACAACAGGAAGCACGACAACAAACACAGCTTCAGATACAACCACGCAGAGTTGGATGATACATTTTATCGTTGGGTATTGTCTTATACTTTATATAATGTTATGTTTTAAATCAGCTTATGTGAAATTGGATACGATTTAACAGGGAGAGGAGTGTGACAGGGGCCTACCTGGTATATCGGCAGCTGCTGGTTTGCATCTCCTGTGGAAAGACACATGAATCACCATTTTTAATGTGTTTATTATTGATGATTATTAAAGCTAAGCTTTCAAATCGGAACAATTTCATAGAACAAAAAGCTGGAATTGAGCTTTGGATGTAAGTCTGCTTTATAGCCACTGGGGCAAACCATGTAAAAATCAGTTTTAAGTAAACTCCAAAGAGTTTTTTCAGGAAAGCTAATGTGGGTTTCATCCATACAGGATATGGGGGCTCTCAAAAGTGAAGCCAAATCATCTTGATCGCCCCCTGGTGGTTGGCATTTTCACACCGTTTCATCTCCCGTGTGATGAGCACAGTTTGATGTGACTGATGATGGTGATTATCTGGCATCATACACAGGGTTTGGGTTAATTAATATTAATGCAGTTGATGTTACCCTCATCCAAACCAAACACCACCTGCGAACTCACACCCTCACGTCCTGAAGAGGAACAACAGAGGCAACAACCATTAAATAATGAATAAAAGTACTACACACACTAAAGCACATTCACTTGGCCTCCCTGTGACCCCCCCCGCCCCCCTCCCAAAAATAAGTCCTGGATGATTGACAGCGTCGGGATACACGAGGTGTCCGCTACTAGGCCTTAAATTCATAGCTTCCAACACTAACAACTGGCTCGGTGATGCATCTTCTTTGTCATTTCAATTATAGATCCTTGTCTGATGGAGAACGGCACTGTAAATTATGTGCATTCACTTCAGCGTCTCACATTCTCCCTTTTGTCTTTTTCCTCCTCCTTCCTCTCGTCGCCACCCCCCCCCCCGACAATTCTGCAGCTCCTCTTCTCAGTCACTTGCTCATTCATTCTGGCGACTGGGCGGACAAAAGCCATTTATAATTATCTGTCGCAAACAGCGCCGGGCCGGTGGGGAAGACAGGCCCACGCCCCGTTTAACCCCCGCCCAAGCCAATTTCACCCTTAACCCTTTCAGCTGATATGGAAACCCAGAGAAATCATTTCCACGCAGGACAGCTAATCTGTTTTCAATTAGCACTCATCTTGTGACGGCTAAGAGAAGCAGGAAAAAAACGCTATGAAGAAATTCACTGGTCATTTTGTCACTTGGTGCTTTCACCGTCTCTACACCTGTGTCCGCTCTCTGGGGTCACTTCAACATACAGTATATGAGATAAATAAAAAACAACAGTCAAGTCGGTAGAATAAAGTTCAGCAGCTCAAAATGACATGTGGCTGCAGAGCCAGCGAGCAAACTATGGAGGACTAAAGAAATTCAACATCTACCCACAACCACCACATGATGAGTTTCTGTGAGTATGTCTGTTAGCAGGATTTCACTAAAACTGCTGGACGGAGACCACAGAACATGGTGGAAGGAGGCAGGACGGGTCAGGAAAGAGACTTTTACATTATGGTCTGGATCCAGATCATGTTCTTTAACATCTGGCGTTTTTCAGATTTCATGGATCTCGTTGAAAAACATCCTGCATGTTTCTGGGTGCTCCTCAAGGTTTGTTGTAAAAACCAATCCACTGGTTGACCTCATCACTCTGAGGCTCAAGTGCAAACAGCAGACATTTACAGTTCTATATACACTGACCACCCGGATACCACTCGTGTGGTTGTAGCAGCCACTGAAGACATTGAGGTCCCGTCCTCTGTATATGTGGTAAATCTAGCGTTCAATGATTTAAAAAAAAAAAACAGATGGTAGATTTTCTAGAAGCTAAATGCGATATTTTTAGACTGTGATTTTAAGCATATTGAGTAATTAAGTATTTACTAAGTATATTCCTGTGTGTGGGGAACCCTTTGAAGCAGCGTTTGTATGAAAACCATATTGAAAAGCTCGGTTTTAGTCCAAGTCCAAGTCTGGCTCTGCGGTCATCAGTCTATGTGTTCAGGACACAGCGTCTTCTAATGTGAGCGCTCTGCAACCTTTCTATCCAATAACCATAACCTATGGTTGGAAGCAAGCGGCTGACAGAGTCGCTCTTTGGAAAACAGACCCAATGACCCATGGCCACAAAATAAAATGGAAACTATCGGCCATGAAGCTACGGGGGAAAAGGGAAAAAACAAAGAGTGTAAATGTCAGGCTTTATAGAGCTTTCATGTCCTAACTACAGCACTGAAAGTATTTCTTAATCATAAAACCAAGTGTAATACATTAGAATCATCCAATACAACGTATGTCAATTAAATACCAATACACGGTGCTCTTCAACCTTAGCAAAGACACGTGTGGCATAAAATAATCGTGAGCGCAGCTGGATTAGATAGATCATAGAGTTATTCACATTTAATCAAGAATTTAATCTCATGTGGTTTAAAACTGTGAGAATAAAATTCAGCATGAAAATCTGCACACAACAATCAGCCAATCTTCATGTTACACAACCACAGACAAGATGTGACCCACAGACACGTGTGGATGGGATGTGAGACGGTTGTGTTGATCTAATCTCAGGTGTTCTGAGATGCTGTGGTCTCAGACTGGTGTAGTGGTTCAGATCAGTCCGTGCCCGAGGGCAGTCGCAGGCAGATCAACACACAAATGTGTAGATATAAACAGCTTTGTGTGCATGATGGATGTGGCCCACGAGGTCGCCATTAATCTCATTCATACAGCGTTCCATCAGCGGAGCCCCAGAGGCAGCTGACGCAGTGATCTGAATGGACTGGACCACAGGCCCCACCATCCATAATGTCAGCATATATACACTCCTGGAGCACTGTGTGTGTGTGTGTGTGTGTGTGTGTGTGTGTGTGTGTGTGTGTGTGTGTGTGTGTGTGTGTGTGTGTGTGTGTGTGTGTGTGTGTGTGTGTGTGTGTGTGTGTGTGTGTGTGTGTGTGTGTGTGTGTGTGTTCAGAACTCTCAGAGGAGCGATTCACTTCTCCCCTTGTTGAAGCAGCATTAAACTGTTTGATAGCCTCCGAGCACACAACACAGACACACCCCTCGTGGACACTGTCCTACTATTGAATATGATATCTGGTTCAGTTAATGATGTCCATGACTGGTGTGATGCTGTTTGATGGATTTCATACTTAGGTTTGAGTTAATCACGTTATTGATGAAAATCATCAAATCATCACAGGGGCTCAAACTGTTTATCGATTAGTCCATCGTCAGAAAATGAATCAGCAAGTATTTTTGATAGACAATTAATCATTGAAGCCATTTTTCTTGGAGAAATTAAATTATTTTCTGCTTTTCTCTGTTTTTGATGATTGTAAACTGAATATTTTAAGGTTTTTACTCATCGTCACTTAAAGAGTTTCGACGACCATTGTTCAATTGTCTTCAGATATGTTTTGGACCAAAGCAGATTCACCAGGTAATTGAGAAAATAAATCAATAATAATAATAATAAATGACACAATTCACTTTCCCTCTTTAAAGTTCCACCAGCCTCTGCATCTTCACTTCACTTTGCTGGTTGACATTTTATAGGTGATCCAGGAATCACCACTAATTGAGCTCTGTGGTGCTGCAGTCACGTGACTTCACAGGAAACAGCAGGAATCACACAATCCACAGACCCACTGCAGGCTTCAGAAAGACAACACTGCCCTCTGCTGAGCACCCAGACGCACAACATCGTCTGGGTGTGTGAATCTGCTCGAGTCAGGACCTTTTTAGAGTTAAGGAGGTTGTGTCTCAGCCTCACCAGAGTCAGGGAGCTTCTTGTTGGAATGCAGCGCGGCAGGGTGGGGGAGGCTGTAGATGGTGACCACGCCGGACGAGGAGGCAGCAGCTAGAAGACCCAGTCTGGGCAGGAAGGGAGCCTTCGGAGGTGCACAATTAAAAAACGTCACATAATGTTTAGCTATAAACACCAAACCAAATCTACTGGCTTTCCCAAGGAGTCACTTTGGTCGAAGCCCACTTTGAAAGCACCTCACCTTTCTGCCACAGCTGGGGAGCTCCCAGCCTCCAGCAGGACACCACTTCAGATTCCAGATGAAGCCTTTGTCCTGAGCTAAGCCGTAAGCCAGGGCCGGCTGAGAGTCCGGGCTGCAGAGACCAGACGGAGGTAAAGACTGAGAACAAGATGCATCGCAAACAAGCAAAGGAGGAGGAAACACTACAGTTTGAAACATCATGTGTACCTGCTGTTGTACTCCATCTTGCCCACGTCCCACAGCTGAATGAGTCCGGGTCCCGTGTACGTCTTGTTGACGTAGTGCTGGTCGTCCATGCCTCGATGGCAGGCCACCGCGATGTACTGTGTGGCCGGAGCTCCATCCGGTGTCGGGCACCACTCCATGGCCCAGACGGGCCCCCCCGCATACAGCAGCATGTCCCAGCGTTCTGTGTGAGCAGGCACTGCCTCAAACCTGGTCAGGTACATTCACAGAAACGCTTTAGAAACAAGAACCAAGGACTATTTTCTCCATTTACCTTAAAAAAAACAACCAGATCTGACTTTTAGATCAACCAGATTCACACATACTTCTATAACTAGTGTTCAGCCACATTTGTCCAGTGGATAACTTCAGTAAGAATCAATGTTTTGATGAAGATCTTTCTCACCGGTTGAGACTTTGAAAAGACGTCTCCTCCTCACCAAGGCCGTCTCTGGACACTTTGAAAGCAGCTGAACGAAGCTCCTGGGGCAGGTACTTCTCCACATCACTGAGTCCCATGGAAGACACATGAAAACACACAGTAAACTAACTTGTAGAAGAGGTTTAAGACACTAACCAGGGCACAATACAGACAAGCCGAGAGTTTTTAAGTTCCCAATCAAATCAGAATTGGTGTGTTTCCATTTCAGCAATTTTCTATCATATTGTGAATATTGTTTTATTGGCGCTCTTTTAATTACGTCATGTTTTTTTCATCTTCTTCTTCTGCGATGGTTTAACAGCAGCTGACTGGAGACTATTACAGCTCCTACTAGCAGTCGATGGAAACGTACATAAATGTCCATTTTCTTTTGTCCATTTGATGAAAATCTGGTAGAAATTTAAATTAATTTGAATTTACAGTGGTGAGATAACCAATGTACAGTTAAAAGCACAGCACACGAAACATCCATCCATTTACGTCATGCACCTCAAAAACAGCATCAAAGGTGAAATACCTCTGAGCTACAAGGTGCCAGTTACTGGTGGAGGGGACCCACTCTGGGAACACCCAGCTGCTGAAGTGCTCCTCACGGCTAAAACACACAAACATATCGCATCACATACCATGAATGTGTTGGGGAAACAAATAACAACCAGTTAAATTACCAATACTAGAAACAACCACACTGCGGCAGTAACTGCAGCTACTCACAATTTCTTGGTCGTCTCAAAGCTGCTCCAAACACTTGCCATGATTCTCATGGTGAGGCCGTTCTTGGTTTTGGCATTGGAGTAAATCTGCTGGAGAGAAGACACCATATTTACAGTCCAGTTACATTTAGAGAAGTCAGAGATGATGATCTCTATAAACAGATTCTTAGATTAGGACAAGATTCAACTTTATTGTCACTGCACAGAGTAACAAGTACAACAAAATTGTAATTTCAAAGAAACAGGAAACATCAGAAAACTACTAACATTGTTCCTGTTGATGTGAAAAACTGCTGGACTTCCTCTGGCGTTCCCGAAGTCTAAGTCCAAATCTGACTCCTCTACTTCTTCTTCTTCCTCCTCCTCTTCCATCTCCTCACCCTCGTCTTCCTCAGCACCAGGCACAAAGTCGTCATCATCATCACCGCTGCTGTTAGAAGCACGCCGTTTCCTTTTCTTTCCTTTACGCGCTGCAAAGACGAAACATTGATGTCAGGGTACATAACCTCTCCCCCGAGAAGTATACGACTTATATTGTGCGAACATTGTGGCCTGTGAGGTGGTTTTCCTCAAAGCAGAAAAAATACTAAAACATATAATTAAAGGAAATATCAATTTGGGGAAGTTCACTTATTTTCTTTCTTTCCATGAATTAGTGGAGAAGATTGACGCCCCCCCCTGAAATATCCAGCTATAGCCTCGTTTAGCATAAAGTCTAGAAACAGAGGCTAACAGCTAGCTAAGCTTTCTGCAAAGTTGAAAACATGACTTCGTTGGAAAAAGGTTTCAACAACATTGAGATGGACCCGTCAGTCAAGTGGGAACGATTACCAGCAGGACTGTCCCAGTACCTTTGCTTCCTCTGGGACCTTTCCCCTCTGAGTCGACTTTGCTATTGGCACCAGGCTGGGAATCATCATTCGTATTACCAAACACCTCTTTTGCCAGAATCTGGAGGTACTTCAAGGCTCTGGAAGAGATGAATCACATTATTCTAGATTAGATTGATTAGATCGCCATTTCAGAATTTATTACTCATGTAGCATTTACCTACGTTACCTTTTAAGTTTAAATAGGCTCTGACTGAACAACAGGTTTCACTGTCTATGCACAACAGTTAGCACAGATGTTTACTGAGAAAAGGCACAAAACAAAGATTGATTTGGGTATTTTAAGAATGTACATGGGATCATTCAAATAACTAGAAATACCACACGGTGGTTGTATGCCTACGCCAACCAGTGCACTGTCAGTCAACATAATGCTTTGTGAGGTCACAACAACCTTAACCTTTGACCTTTAACCACCAAAATCGAATCAGTTCATCCTCAGGTCAAACTGAACATTTGTACAAAATTTGACGAAATTCCCTAAAGGCATTGTTCAGATATCGTGTTCACAAGTCATAATGCCTCCGGCCACTGTCGTAAAATAGTTTTCCAGCGCAGTGTAGAGAGAACATATCAGATAGAAAAGTAAAATACGACTCACATACGTAGTTTGTAACTGAATTCAGTAAATCGAATGACTCACGCTGTAGCTGCACCTCTCCTGCGGCGGCCGCCCGGTCCGAGCGTCTCCTCAGGTGGAACTGCATGTTCTCCCTGAGCCTCCTCGGCTGGTGCTTCTGCCACCAGTGTTTCCTGTGCAGGCTGCTTTCTTACATACTTCCTCTTTGGCTTTGGCGTCCCATTCTCCTGCTGCGCAGCCTCTACAGCTCCATCCTCTCCAGTTGCCAAGCCCCCATCAGCATTGGGAGTTTTACTGGCGGGAGTTTTTCTGGCAGGAGTCTTTTTCGCAGGAGTTTTTTTAGCAGGAGTTTTTTTTGCGGGAGTTTTTTTCGCAGGAGTCTTTTTTGCGGGAGACTTTTTGGGGAGTCTTTTTGGAGAGTTTCCAGAGTCTGTTTCTGAGGAGTCTGTTTTGCGGGAGTCTGTTTTGCGGGAGTCTGTTTTGCGGGAGTCTTTTTCGCGGGAGTCTTTTTTGCGGGAGTCTGTTTTGACGGGGTCCTCTTGGCTCTCGCCGCCTTTTTCGGAGATTCCTCTGAGGTTTTTCCATCAGACTCTTGAGCTGCTGTGTCTGTTGCTTCTTTTTCTTTATCTGCAGGAGGTTGTGTCGCATTTTTAGCATCTTCACTCTTTGCCGGAGATGTTTTAGAAGGTGTCCTTCCTCCCCCCGAGCGCTTTCTAGGTGTTTTTGGCCCAGTTGACTTATCATCAGTTTCAAAATCAGCATATTTGGAATTTTTCTTCCGTTGCCGTCCTCTTGAGCTGGGGGTTAGTTCCTGATTCTGCACTGATGGCTTCTCTTGCCCTGTGAGGACAGTAGCAGTGTTATTCCACAGTTGTACTGGACATTATATAAGGGAAACAATATACAATAATAAATATATATAAAACTGCCAGATATGCTGTAGCTTCATCAAAACGATCATTCCATGTGTTTTGTGATTTGTGAAATGTTACTTTTATAAGCTGCATTCTACATTATATGGCAGATGACACAGTAATTAGTCATTTGTATTCTTTAAGTACTATTTTGTGCAAATGAATCAGGTTTTATTTTTTTCAAATTAATCTTTTATGTCAAAGATAAAGTGTTTAAGCACAAAAACTCACTTAGTAGAACGCATACCTCCGCCAAAGCCCGACAGACGAAAACATAAGCTCCTTCGCGGAGATAATAATAATGTGACCTTTCACGTGATGATTATCAATATTGACTGATCTTATCTTAGCAAGTGAAAAAAGCAGAAACCTGGTCCAGGGTCAGTGGACTCCATCAGCTCTGGGTTTCTTGTGCTGTCGCTGTCTGATCTGGTGCCTCCTCATGTGTAGAGCAGGTTCCTGAAACATAGAACCAAGACAAACACTTATTGACTTTCTGGGTGAACCTGACTGCAGCATCTGTAAAATTAAACCACACATGTTTCCTTTAAGTGACTGTGACTGTAATTATGCAGTAATATTTCATCATACTCCCAGTTTGTCCCGACTGACTTTCTCAATGTCATCAGCTGCAGCTCTATTTTATGAAGCCGGAATTTTTCAATATTTGGCAAAAAATAATCAAGAGATTAATCAATAATGACAATAATCCCAGGTTTTAGTCTTGAAGGTGATAGTTTTGAGTCACGAGTACACGCACGGTACATGTATTTGTACTGTAAATGTTTGTTGTGGTCCAAGCTGAATGTAGTAGGAGTATTACAGCCAGTGACTGTGGAGTAAGTTATTGTTGTTTTTTTGGCCTGTTTCTTTAAAAGAAGAAAAAGAAGCAGCTTAACATTTTGTATCTCTTGTGTTTGATGAACCAACAACATACAGAAGATTCAGCCATCACATGGAAACTCTGCCTGGAGCCTGACAAACCAAAGCTCGTCCACCAAAGTGACAGTTTTATTCTCTCTTCCGCTTTGACAACTACACACGAGTCACACATACACAATTATTACACAATCTGGATGTTTCGAGTCCCGTTAATGATTCGGCATCAATGTCTCACTCGAAACGAAGCGAGAAGCGGGTGACTTTAACTGATAGAAACTGCTGTAAGTCGTTTGTTTTCGCGGTGACTCGCATCTTTCCTGCAGCCACGCTGTTAAGCTAGCAGACGCTGCTAAAGCTAACTTGTTACAGTGGCCGAGCGGAGTGTGGCGCTTCTGTCTCTCTCGTTAGATCTGCTGTAGTGTTAGGAATCGACCCCGGCACCGGGAGTCGTTCCCGGCAGGGACGGCTGGCACCGTTTATAACTCACCCTGCCTGGCTGCGGGACTCTCTGCCCCGGTGGCGGAGGCGGACAGGCGGCGCACTGAACCCGGGAAGCTGGTCTCAGGTCTCGCGGTATCGAATCCCAATGTCCGCCGAGCGGGCCCGGCACCGTGGAGACTGTCCGGAGCCGCGCAGACACCAGCGACACTCGCCTCCGGACGATCCTCTCTCACCGGCGGCGAAGAGCAAACATCTCCGGTGTTGATCGGGTTGATTCTCGCTGATTTCAGCCACACTCACAGCGCCATGTTACTGCTCCACACCGCCCCCTACCGGCACACAGGAGACCGGGACCCTCTGCAGCAGCCGCGGGTTCAAACCTCACTGACTCCACACATCGTTTATGATCTTCTTACTGGTTTTTAATCTTATTTACACCAGTTGATTACCATCGTGAATTAGTTTTATTCTTCAGATTTTATCTCACATACTGGATTTTATTTCCACTTTATGTTCATTACACGTCTTCATGTATTTCATGTGTGAAAGGTGAAATAAGAATAAACTTTATGAGGATGTAGTGATGGCGTTTGTTGGTTAATTGGTTGGATGTTGATTGGCTGCTGGTTGGTTAGTTGTTGATTGGTTGGATGTTGATTGGCTGTTGGGTGGTTTGTTGGTTTTCTGACATTTCTGTTGACTTCTTAGAGAACTATGTGTGAATCTTGATGACAAAGACATATTTAGGGGGTTGGTATCGATCAGTGTGTGAAGATCTAAATACAAATCTAGTATTCTATTAAAATGTGTTTTCATTAGGGGGATTGTTGACCTTGGAGGAGATATGCACTGTACTGAGTGCCACTCTAGATCTCATATTTTATCTAGTTCTTTTTACATAATGTTTCTATGTTGTCAAAATCTATAAAAACACTAAATACTAGGAGTAACAGTTGTGCTTTTCTTATCATCCAGCTCATAGTACAAACATCACAGAGGACACAAGGACCATGAATTCAACTTTTAATTATCTGTTGTTATAACACTGCTGGAACTATGAAACAGCAGCACGCAACTTCTAAAAAACAAGTCATAACATATTCATTTACAGAGTTTTTAAAGAGACAATAACAGTTTTTACTTGGGTAGAAATTATATACCACAAAAAGAAAAAAGTAACTGCTTTCTATTACTGAATCTTAATTAAATCTGGTCTAGACAATATATATATATATATGTTTTATCTGTATGGATGTTGGGGATGAGGCACTAAGACATGACAACAGTGTTTCGTTCATTTCAATATTCATTTGACGGCCATCTTTTTCACAAGATGCTAGTTCTGGAGGTCGAGACCAAATCAAAGAGTTCAACCACGAGTTTACACGTTCACTAAATACGTCGAGTCACAGTGTCTGCAGGGGGTTGATTCAACAACATTCAATGAGTTGAACGGCTCTCAGGAGCTCTCACCTCCTCCAAGGCCCAACAGTCCCTGACATTCAATTAAGCTGCACCAAGTTTCACTCACCCGCAATCATCAGTTCCCTAAACATCAAATGTCTTTAACTATCCTCTGAGAAATGGTGAGAATGTCAAAGACTGTCTCACAAAGCCAAAGAAAGTGAAAAGCTTTCCTGGATCTCCACCTAAATTTGATGTATTCTTCCCTTGAGCCACATTAAACCCTCCAACAAGTCATGAAATCAAAATCTCCTTAACAGAGTGCAACATAAGTTCAATCCAGCTTTCTAAACTCAACCTCTAGTATTTGAAAACAAATTGATGACCCTCACTAGTCCTCTCTACTGTGGAATTGGTTGCCTGTGGTAAATGGTTGTTTATAGCTCATCTACTGGCACCAAAATAAAAGAAATATATGATAAGGTTTTTATTCCTCCACCAAGGAATTTACCAGTAAATGTGGTTTCATAAGGGGACTGTTGGACCTTGAAGGAAGTACGAACTCTACTGAGTGACAATCTAGTTTTTTTACCTAGTTTAGATAATAGAACTGTGCTCCAGCCTCAATAAAAACATAAGCTGCTGCTGTACGGTGAAAAGCAATGTGACGGAATGTAAAAGTCTCAGTAGTTCTATCATAACTAACATGTCTGAGCCTTAGTTTAAATTATTAAATGTCAGATATTGAACTCTAATTTGATGTAAGAAGCTTTTTTAAAAAAAGAAAATGAGGTCAGGGATCCAAGGTGCTCTGTGAAATAAACCTGCTTCTCTTTGTGCTATCAAACAGTTCGAAGGGCAAGCGTGGTGATAAAGATTTGGTCACAAGTGTAAAGGACATGGGAAGTATTTCAACACAGTGAGTCAGAGGTCCCACTCAGGATCAGAGGGAACCAGCAGTGGTTCTGTGGTCACCTCCGTCCTTTAGTTTGCTCTTTGGTTTGTTTGTTTGTAAGAAAACAACCAAATGGGGAGAAACTATTGAATTTTGGTGAGGATTCAGGAATTTGTATCACTTTCTTGAGAGTTTTCCAAGAGAATAATTCACGTATCTTGATGAAAAATATCAGGCACATTGAGGGAGCTGACATCTATGAGTGTGTGTGATTTCCTGCAGCTTGAATTTAACTGAACTGTTGGGCCTTGATGGACGAATGAGCTCTGTTGAGAGACGTTAGGCAAAAAACTGCTGGACGGATTCCCACAGAACGTTCTGGGAACAAAGCCTGGAGAAAAACTGCGTTAGACTTCTTATCAGGCCTGATGTAAAATAATAGAAATCACTACTTCATAAAATACTCGGTTATTAATAAAGACAGAAATCCCGCTTTCTGAAATACTTCCCATGCAGCACAGGAGGTTTTTTTCCACTTTTAACGACACAGGCGGATCTCTCTAAAGGCATCTGATGGAGGGAAGTGAAGAGGAAAACACTTTCAACAGAAACAGAAAAATACATTAACACAGTTTGTTTAAGACAGATTCACAGATTAAAGGGAAGAATCATTGTTGTTTTAAAAGGAAACTGAAGTGCAGAACAGGAGAGAAACTAAGAATCAAAAACATTCATAAATGTGAAAAGAAAAATACAAAATAGAGTCAAACAAAGGAACCATCCATAAGCACTATTGTAGATAGAGTATATAAACGTTAGGCTACATGCTATTGGTTAAATATTCGGAGGTGAACGCAGGTCTGTGTTTGAACGCTCCATGTTAAATGCTTTTCCTTCAGTACGGTTCACGTCTCTGAGGTGAAGAGGACTCGTGCTACGCTGTGAAGATAAATAAAACAGCCTCTCTGACGTCGTCCCTTCACTGTGACAAGATCGATGAGTCTTTATTCATATTTCTGTGCTTTTCTTCGTTCCCCTGCTGATGGAAGTTCGTTTAGTGAACAACACTTGGAATGTTTAAAAACGATTTACACAATTTAACGTTAAACTTCCTTCCTAACCGAAACAAATAAGATCAATCTATTAAATCCATCGCAGGAAATCAGTTGGGCGATTATTTTGATTATTGATTAACAATTTTAGTTGTCAGAAGTTTTCTAGCTCCAGCTTCAGGATAAATAATAAATACATCAGATTTAATGATTTTCTTTGTCGATATTATACAAAACTTACTAACTTTTGTTTCGTTCTGTTGGTCAGACAAGACGCAATCTTGATGGAAACCTTTTAGCTCTGCAGAGAAACTTTTTTTTGCCCATTTCAGTAGCCAGCAGACATTTATTCCCACAGATGGAAATGAGGAGAAAAGGTCGAACTGATCCTCTTTAGCCCAGAAAAGGCTTTTAAATGAGCTCGGATTCCACGTGATGATGATGAGTCGTGTGAAGTTATAAATCATATTCAAGAGGCACAAATGTTTTCAGACAGAGAACGACTGGACCAGTTTAACAAAAATACCGAAGCATCCTCTTTACAAGTTAGAGCAACTTCTTCCCTTTCAGGTAAACGTAAAAGACAAAGAGTGTGTTTATCAAACCTTTTAAAAGTATAAGACACGTTTTAAGAATCTGTTACATACAAACACAGATAAACGGTAGAACTACGATTTCTCTGAGCTTCACAGCAACAAACATTTTGATACAGAGAAACGTGAAGTCTCCATCCACGGTGACACCTTGAGGTTTTCCTTCCAATCATCACAGAAAAGCTTTCTCAAGAAGTGCAGCTCTGTCGTTAGCTGCCCTGTCTTGAGGAAAACTTTCTAGGTCTAATAAAATGTGGACAGACTCCAGATGGTGTCTCTTCCTACCTCTGTTGTTGCTCCGGTGCACGATAGCGCTTGACGACCACGAGGGGAAGTTTTCAGGGACGTCTTTAAGTTCCACGCTGTTGCTTCCCGGCCTCAGGGTGCGGCTCCATGACGCCCGGCCCTTTCAGATTCCACTCCACCTCCAATTCGCTGGACGAGCTGCTGACGCCTCCACCTGCACCGAACCCAAAGCAATCCTTCCTCTTCCCGTCTGCCTTCCCCCTCTCCGCTCCTCCCTCTCCCTTCTCTCTATCCTCCACCATCTCTCTGCCGTCCTCTGCGGGTTTGTCCTCGGCGGCCACCTCCATGTGGAGCGGGGCCTGCTCCGACCCGTGCACGACTCCTCTCCGGTCCATGTCCACCCACAGCGGTCCCGCAGGAGGCTCCAGAGGGGTGTACTGCAGGATGGGCTGCTGGAGCTGGGCGTCCGCCTGCGGGGGGAGGTTCTGGTGCTCTGGATGGAGGAGCTGGGTTTGGTGCTGGAGGTGATGCAGCGGCTGCAGAGGGTGCTGCATGGGCTGGAGCTGGAGATGCTGCAGCTGCTGCTGCTGCTGCTGCTGATGGTGATGGTGATGGGGGCAGTGGACGTGAGGGTGATGCTGGAGGTGGTGTTGGTGATACTGATGCACAATCTGCTTGTCCACATTATGGATTAACTCCTTGTGCTGGTTTTTCAGGAACTTCTCAAACGTTTTGGAGGCCTTCTTGTTGGTCACAAACCAGTCCTGTCGACACGCATGTAGCGAGAGGAGAGGAAACACAAGGACAGGTCAACAGGGGAAGTCCAAACAGTGGTTGTGCGGTGATGCGATACATGTGAACTATGTCATTACCTGTGAATGGATAGAGTTGATGTGATATTTCACTCCACTCTCAGAGTTAAACTCTTTGTTGCAGATGAGACATCTGTATTTTCCAGCTTCAAAATCGCCCTGAAATGGGATCAAATAAGAAATCTGTGACCACTGAGCACTGGAACATCAACACTACTGCATTGCTGCTACGGTCACTCCAGAATGTTTGAGCGCCTGAAATAGAGGATCATTGTCAGTCTGGAACAGAATGAACTCACCCTGATGCACAGGCCCAGATGAGCCTTCAGCCCAGACACACTGGTGTAGGTGCAGCCACAGCCCTGAGGACACAGATGATATTAAACCAACAACACAACCTGATTATTGGACTTGAGAGATGAACAAATAAAGAGAAGGATTTGACAAATAGAAATCTCACACATTGGCAAACTCATTCCAATATGTCTGTTAAAGGCTCATATCAGCAGATATTATATATATACTGTGTATATATATATATATATATATACACAGTATATATAAAACGTTATCAATGAATTTACATGCAGCATGTGAAGTGATGTTTTCTACCTGGTTGGGACAGTGGACTTTCCTCTGCAGCTTCACCTCGTTCTTCCACTTCCTCAGCACCTCCTGGCTGAAGGCAGGGAGGCCTGGTCGAGCGTATTTTAACTACCAAGCACAGAACGCAGGTTAATTAAAGTGCAAAGGTTCATTCATTCTTCCATAGATCAGAGTATAGATAAATACACAAGGATTCTCCACTTCTCCTCCATACAAATGTCCTCTTGCCTTCTTGTCGTCGGGCACCAGGTCGCACTGAAACTTCCTCTTGGGCCAGTCTTTGGGGAGGTCGTTGCTGGCGATTTCAGCCAAGTGGAAGTTGGCCACCTGTGCGGAGGCCCGCTGCACCCGGCCGCTCGGCGTCCTCTCCGGGTTGGCCTCCCGCTGGGCCTTCAGAGCCTCGTCTTCCTCAGGCTTTTGGGGCGTCTGGGTAACGGGAAGGACACAGTTTGAAGGTTTATGGTGCTATTCATTCAAATGTCCTTTTTGTGTGAAACATGTTTGCTTTATAAGAGTTTCTGCAGGTTTCAATAAGTTAAATTTAGAACTTTTTAAGACTATAACTAAGACCGTGTTTATTTATGTTCATTAAGTTTCTTTGATCTGAGTCAAATTAAAAACCTGACTCACAGGAGCGTGCTCTGATTTAAGGTGGTATTCCAGACCAGCCTTGGATTTGTATGTCTTCCCACAGTGAGAACAGTTCAGCAACAGCTTCTCCAGCTCGGACTCCTCCTTCCCACACTTCTTCATGTGGTAGACGTAGCCCATGATGCTGGTGAACGCAGCAGTACAGCCCTGAGACGGGGAAACAGAGAAAAGAACATATTATGGAAATATAGAAAAAGTATCTTCTCTTATCGTATCTTACTTATAACCTTGTTTGTTTGTGCAAAGACTCCTGGATGGATTTCCATAAAACTGGGTGGATGGATGGGATATGAGTCCGGGGGGTAAACGTGCAGATATGGATCAGGGGGCAGAGCCAGGATTTCTGTTTCTCTTTCTTGAACATTGTGAGATATGATGTGTTTCTGTGTGCATGGTTTATGCATCTCAATTAATGCAATAAAGTGGCCAATATGACACCATATGATTTGTGAGTTTACCTCTTTGGAGCATTTTAGTTTGCCCAGTCGCTTCAGGATTTTGCGCAGTTTGTCTTTTATGGTGCGGTCGTCCAGGTCCTTGGCTTCTTCTGCTGAAGGCTACAGAGAGAAAACATGAGAGGAAAGACCTGAAGGTCGGCACAGCAGGAACCAGAGAGGGAGACTCTTACCAGGTGGCTGTGGTCGGCCATGACGTGGTACTTCATCCCCGTGGAAGACTTCAGCTGTTTCCCACAGTGTTGACAGGTGAACGGTTGCTGCACACAGGGACACATGTTAACATCAGGTGTGAACGGGGCTTTGCTTCATGTTTAATCTCTACTCACCAGTCGGCAGTTCTCCATGTGCTTCTTCAGCCCCTCCACCGTCTTCCTGCTCACACTCTTACATTTGGGACAGGTGACTCTGCCTTTGGCCACAATCTGGAGCTGCCAGCGCTCCTCTGGACTTCCTGTCGGGAGAAACATTATCTATTTTACTCCACGGAAGAAGAGGTGGTGTTATGGCCGGTTTGGAGATTAATTTAGAAGAGGTGGCAAAAGTACACACATTATTTACTCAAGTAGAAGTACAGATACTCAAGTAAAAGTAGAAGTACAGACTCAACCTGTTTACGTCTCTCACCTGGAGCGTAGGTAGGAGGCTCCTTCTTACTGGAGACAACTGGAGGTTTGTGATCCTCACTGGACTGAGATGTGGAGGCTTCACCACTGGCTGCGTCTGAACCTGAAACATTAAGAACAACAAGAGTAGGGTTCATGACCCAAACTGCAGCAGCCACCACTTGGTTAAATATGAGACAGGATGTGAACTCACAGGAGTCTCTGCTCTCTGGTGGCTGCTCCATCTCTGCTCTCTGGACCTTCTTCATGTTCAGCTCTTTAAAACCACACAGGAGGAACAAAACCAACAGATCAGCAAAACATACTCGTGCATACACTTTGAGGACAGTTTAATTTGAGCATTTAACATTAAAAACTCAGGTATATGCACCATAAATATGGATTCAGGATAAATAACTGATATTTGTTAATTCAGGCCAATTTGTAGTATTTTGAAAACAGAGGTGCAGCAGCCAATCAGTCCACTATAAATAAATACTATTCATAACTTGAGATATTTGACAACACAATTGTGAGAAATTGTGCGTCTGGGATCTTTGTACCTGGTCTCCAGACGTGTCCTCTGTCTCTGCTCGTGTTGCTCCAGACTAGTTCTTGGTTTCGTCCCGATCCCCACGCCGGCTCCGGCCCAGAGGAGACCTGCTCTCTTCCTGGATCCCTGCCGGCGTTCCAGGCCTGATCCTGGCCTCGGTCTCTGCCGGCTGCCCAGCCCTGCTCAGGACCCCGGTCCTGACCCGTCATCCAGGCCTGCTCCTGTCCCCCATGAGCTCTGTCCCTGCCTGACATCCATGTCTGGTCTGGACACGAGTGTCCCGCTCGCTCTCTGCCAGAGTTCCACACCTGCTCCTGGGGTCGGTCTCGAACCGGGGCCCAGGTGTTGGGGCCTCTTTCCCTGGAGTTACAGCTCTGGTCCTGAGGCTGGGACTGCTCCCTACAGGCTTCAGGGCCTTGAGGCCACGCCTCCTTCGCCACCAGCCTCGGAGGGAGCCTCGCTGTGGGTGGAGCCATGGAGCCTGGGTCCACCCCATTGGCCAGGTCACCTGATGACATCACTGAGCAGCTGGGGGTTGGGTAATCTACTGTTCCCATGGAAACACTCTGGAGGTCCTCGTACCTGATGTCAAGATATTATACGCGTCAGAAAAGACTGGTGGAGCAGATAGACGTTCAAACGTGGGGTTAGACTGTCACTGGCTTTTCTTCATCATCATCATCATCATCATCATCATCATCATCATTAAGCTTTCAAAGTTTCCAAACTGGTAACAGATAAGAGGTTTTATTAATATCTGAGACAAGATAAAATAATACAACCAGACAAACGCCTGAATCCAGGAATTTTCTTAACGTTGCGTTTGTTGACTTTTACGCATCCTTAAGTTCAAATAAACTATCTTAGCCTGAATTACATCTTAAGATCAACAAAAACAAGTAACTTCTTGGATTATATAATACTTCTACATCAATGATGTCATGTGTCACGATGTCACACATTTGCATAATGCACGTGATGTGTTTTCTGAACATTAGAGCATGAAAACATAACACTAATTAAAATGTTCAACCTGAATATGAGCATAAAATGTCTCATTTAAGGTGCAATGAATCGCTCTGTTACCTTTTTCTACCGTACGTCCGTTTCATCTTCAGAGAACCGTGGGCTTGAGACTCGTCATCCTAAAACATTCAAGTACAGAACTGTGAAGATCCAA
This sequence comes from Hippoglossus stenolepis, assembly GCF_022539355.2. NCBI lineage: Eukaryota > Metazoa > Chordata > Actinopteri > Pleuronectiformes > Pleuronectidae > Hippoglossus > Hippoglossus stenolepis. Next base: position 19,312,296 of record NC_061502.1, read on the forward strand.
CGCTTTGCATAAAGTCGACAGATTGTGTGTTTTAATTAGCAACATTTACTGGTACGACCCCACAAATGCAACACCAGCAGGATGTGGTGTATAATCCATTCACTCTCACCTTAGTGTATCCACCTGCATTCGATTCACAGTCTCTCTCCGGCATTCGCTGAACAACTGTAGGAGAGATTTAAACTCAAATTAATGAAAAACTGAAACTAGCTCCATCCTGATGTTTCACAGTCACGTTCACACTGATTGTAATGATGTGAATTTGTCATTTTATTTTGTGTACCTGGACATAGAGATCCACTTTTAAGGTGTGACTGGGCTGACTTTCTTTTTCTTGGCACATACAGAGGTGACATATCCCCTCCGACGTGGGCAGGGTCCATTCTATGAGCCGACAGCCGGGAGAAATCACAAGAAAAGAAAAGATCATAAACATACACATCACTTCATTTTACTGTGAAATACTCATTTTCTGTCTGTGAAACTTCAATCGTGTTTTCATTCTATGCATTATTGCTATTTTTATATATATATCATCATCATCATATGAGTTAAAACAGTTGGTGTCACATGACGCCTCCACCTGCTCCTGCTCGAATCGGTTTGCATGTAAAACTAAATCTTAATCACATTATACATAATTATTCCTGAAGACAGTTGTTTTATCTTATTTAATTTCCATTTTCACCATAATTATTGTTATTATTATTATTTGGGCAGAGAATCCAAACTATGAGGACACAGACTTTATTTGACGTGATGTATTATCTTTATGATATATATTAGTCACACTAAAGGGAAATTAGCTGAGTTACAGCAGCAAAGAGGAATAGTCGAAAAATAAACATCAGTAAAGTAATAAGTAAACGTACAAAGAAAATATAAAAACATGAATGGAATAGAGATTTTAAATTATTATTATATTATTATAATTATGATTATTTAGTATTGTTATTCTTATAAGTAAATATGCATTATAAAACGAAGGAAAAAATCAAATGGAAACCCAAAGAAGTTATAGGAACACGAATGGAATAGAAATAACATAGAGTGTAAACAGAATAAATACAGTGGAATACACCATCTATGAAATACACAGACAGAAATGCATATTGCAGTGAAATGATTTACACCTGGGCGACTTTACATTACATCTACATATTATTATCGTCATATGATTGCAGTTGTTGTTATGGTTCCATGATCCCAAATCACCAGCTCCACACTGAGGCAGGAGCACGTGAACGCATCATCCCAGCCTGCGTGGTTAAAACAACATTTGTCTTCAGACGAAGGGAAACTGGTGTGAACGTGAATCTGCAGCAGAACCAGTGGGTTCTCCGGACTTCTGTTCTCCTGGACCTCCAGGGGCTGTTTCACACGAGCTGCGGCCGCCTTCCATTGTTTCTTACCGGGAGGAGGAACAGCGAGGCTCCGTCCTACAGCTCGGTCACAGCCTCCATGTCCTCAGCCCGAGCCCCGGCCTCCTATCCCCGGCCTCCTGTCCCCGGCCCTGGTGAGCAGCAGGCGGCTCGAACACCCAGCACAGGCCCGGTCCAGGTGGGGGGGTGATCCGGACCAGAGAAGTGTGAGAAAAGAACCGGTCCAGCTGTGAGATCCGATTTTCTTCAGAGGAACGCCCTCCTCCTGCATCTGCTGCTGCCTTCAGGACCTGTGGGAAATAAGGCCTTTAAAGGTTCAGTGTGCGGGATTCAGTGACATCTAGTGGTGAAGTGTCACGTTGCAGCTGATCGACCTGTTATCTAGTTGTTATCTCTTCACTTTTCCCATCAAAGTGAAGAAATCTGTCCTGTGGTGTATTGCATGAAATTAATATCTTTATCAAAATGATCCTGGTTTACAATTTAATTCATGTGTGGGTGAATTTATAACCTCGAGGTGTTGTTGAGATATTGTGATCACAAGATTTAAAAAAAAAGTATTTTTCACAAAAACAGCTCGTGGCAGCCTCCTTGACCTTTGACCTTCAACCACAAAGTTTCACTCAGTTAATCTTTGGGTCAAAATGAACATTTGTACAATAATCAAAGAAACAAAAAGTTAAATTCACCTTCTTTAAGTCAAAGTGAAGTTTGTACACATTTTGAAGAAAGTTCCCAAAGATGTTCTTGGGACGTCGACCTGAAAAGATAACGCACACGAGATGTCGCTGTCTCAGAGAAATAAAACTTACTGATCCTGAACTGTTACAGCTGCTTCTTATCTAATCTTAGTTTAAACATTGACACGTCTCCGCTCCGCCTCCCCCTCACTGTGCTGTGTGGTAGAAAGTGAAAGTGAAAGTGCATCAGGGCGTTCAGCGACTGCAGGGCGTTTTCTTGATTCCGCAGAGTGTTGGGCCGACATGTCAGACGAGTCCACATCCAGAGACTATCAGTCCATTTCGTAAGTAGGCTTCTTACATTAAGGTGGTTGAAATAAGAGGCTGTGAGCGGCTGAACCTCTGCAATGCATCGACACAGTACAGATTATCAACCCGTCAGGTATTTACCACTCTGTGTCCCGGAGGAAAGCTCGAGCTGAGCAGCTTCTGATGTTTAAAACCGACTGGTGTTTTTATTTGACCTTTATGCAGCTTTGTTAAGTTGTGTCGACTGAAAGTTTCTCTGTGTGTGTTTTTATTTCAGAGACATGCCGCAGATATATCCAGGTGAGAAAACACGTTCAATGTGTTTATACCAATGATTCTCAAACTGTGTCGCGCGTGTGTGTGTGTGTGTGTGTGTGTGTGTGTGTGTGTGTGCCCGTGTGCCCCCAGACTGCGCACACACACAGGCCCCGGGGCTCCGCCCCCACTCACTCGCTCAGACACACACAGTGAGATCAGAGCTCGTTCACGTGAAGCAGCAGCTCAGTGACAAACAAGACAGTGTTCACAAACCAAGTTGAAAAGAAAGTCCGATGAAGCCTGTCTTGCTCTTGGGTTCACAGTGAATGAAGGAGGACATGAGGACAGACCAGTGTGTCTTTTAGGTCTGAAAACTCTGGCAGCTGACAGTATGAGACCCAACAAATTAAGAAGACACTTAGAAACATTACACCCGAGTCACATGCATGTGTTCTTTTTGGTTGAGCTTTATCATCGTTGTAACAAAGTGATTATAATTTTATTTTATTTTTTCTCTATTTTGGAAAAAGTACAGACTGAGGAATGTAGTGATAAATGTCACCAAAAGTCCTTCAATTAAGTTGAATTGAAGCAAAGTTATTGCACTATTCTTTGAAAAAAGTGGCAAATGTCACAAAAAGTTGTTTGAAAAAGGTTTTTTATTTGCACATCAGAAATTCCTGAAAGTAATGTGAATGTAATGTTCATGTGTATGTTATGTAAATACACATGTTAAACTTGTCCCATTTGGTCATAATTTTGTTGGGGCAGGGGAGCGGGTGGGGGGGCATGAAAAATATTCTAGCTCCAAAGTGGGGCATGACAGAAAAAGTTTGAGAACCACTGGTTTATACTGTGACAACATATGTTTCTACCGTTTATCAACCATTTGAGTATTTGAGTTTGTGGAGAATCAAAAGTGAAAGTGAATTTCTCCATTGTCACTGTGGGACTAATGACTATTTAATTTGATCTTATTCTTTGCTAGAAACTAGAATGTCTCTGAATAATCCTTCATTTCAATGTCTAGTTCTTATTGTAGGAATATAAAGTATCTAACTAATGAGGGAAGTGTTCTGAGATAAGATAACTTCACTGTTTTCTGTCCTTTCAGCCTCTGACTCCACAACATGACACACCTCATTCAATAGAGTTCAGTGTTTCTGATATATTAAATGAGAAATACATATTTAAAATGGAATAAATAATAATAAAAGTGTCATATGGGAAACCGACTCCAAATCAAGTCAGATATTATTGCCTCTTTTTATCTGATTTTAACGTGTCCTCTATTTTATATGAGTATAATTTGATATAATCATAATATAATGTAATAATTTCGAAAACGTTAATTAACTTTCATGTCATGTGACCCACTGATTTCAAACCAATGCCAAATATTTGTTGTTACTCTTGATTAACAGGACACACCTCTTTTTTAGTAGATTTTAAATTCAGTCAGTTGCTAATTTAACGAATTTTGATGCGGTTCAGTGTAAGAACACACACATGAGATCGCTCAGGATGTGTTGTTGCACAAAATCCTGATGCAGATTAATGATCATGTTCTTCTCCTCTGTTTTGCCTTCAGAGTCCTGGAGTAAGTTCTTTGTGGTCCTGACTGGAAAAACGAACGACACTCATGGAGACTTTGTAAAGATAATTAAAAACAACGGACACACTGAGGTCACCACTCCTGAAGAATGTGACTACT